>NC_056753.1:8420000-8567500 GCF_018687715.1 Carya illinoinensis
TGTCAAAATACGATGTTCGCTCGAGCGGGGTGTCGAGCGCGCGTCGAGCGTTCGACTCTGCTTGATTTCGCTCGAGCGTCCTATCGAGCGCACATCGAGCGTTTGAATCTGCCTGAATTTGCTCGAGCGGCCAAAAGCCTCCGCTCGAGCGAACTTGTAAAATCTGCAATATGAAATTTTGCAAGCCATCAACGCTCATTCTCTTCATATAATATCATGTCATTCTTATCCATAGGAATCGGCAAGCGGAATGAAGAATCTAATAAAGATTTCAACTATTTATTCTTCAGCCGAATGATTCCTTCCCTTATGTGAGACTCTTGAACAATTCGTTGAAGTACAATAATTTGCTCTTTGAGTTTTTCAACTTCATGATTTTTGACTTGTAGCCGCTGGAAAAAAGCAACAATAGAGGAAGAGTAGCGAGTCCCAAGACTCACCAAGTCATAAATAGCATCAGAATCTAACTTATTAGTCAGATTATTATTTTCTTACTGCAACATGGCACCAATGGCAGCTGCAGAAAGGACAGGAGGTTGAGATGCAGAATGCCTCATGGATGGATCTAGAAAAATGTTACAAAAATGAGCCATTGAGAAAAGAATAGAAGGCTTAAAGCGAGAATGTTGAAGGAATGCAGATGAGTTATAGAGATGAGAAGAAAACTTGATGCGGATTGGATGAACTTCAGGACTGATCTTATAGAGATAGCATAAAGAACAAGACAAGCTATCATCCAAGTCAAAGGGCAATGTGATTTTTTTTACCGATAGGTGAAAATGACATTTTTTTTAGAAACTCGGAGCCTTCAATCTCGTTTGTCAACAACATCAGACGATTTTTTTCAAATCTCCAGCCACACTTGTCGGGTCACGGACGAATCTAATTTTTTTTTTCAACTATCTAAAGTGTCTACTAACGCACCGTTTTCTTCAGTCCATTTACTTGTTGCGGATCCTTTTTAATGATGCCAAAAGGGGGAGAAGAAAGTGTTAGACTAGAACATTAACATTGTTTGAATTGTTAAACTTGTTATATATGCTTGGAATTATATTTATACTTTTGTTTGAAAAACTAACGCACATTCTCAGTGGGAGCTTAAGTATTAATACAGGTTTCAGGTTCTAACAAGTATTTGTCATCATCAAAAAGGGGGAGATTGTTGAACCCAAGGTTTCAAGCTTTGTGTAATTATATATCTACACATGGATTTTGATGATAACAAATGAATTCAAAGAATAAAGAAGTCTTAAGCTCAAGTTGTCTATATAATGGAGTCAAGCACATCAAGGAAACAAGCATGAGCAAGAAGGGAATAAGTTCACATTAAAATTATAGAGTAATGTTGTAAATCTCTTAAAAATTCGAAATTAGGATTAAGGCTCAAAATTAATATTTTATCATAAAGCATTAAAATATATTTTCCACATGTGCATGAATATTTTTGAAAATTAAATTTAAAAATTTTGAAAGATGATTGATTGTCATCATTTACATGTGCATGCCTTGATTAAAGGGTTGAACTTTGAAAATATTAAAGATGATTGATTGACATCTTACACATGTGCATGTTTTATTTGAATATTTTCAAAAGTAATTGATGCTTTTTTGATTTATGCAAAAGGTAAATGATTTGTTTGAAATATTTGAAAAGTAAAGTGTGCTCCTTTTGTCATATGCAAAAAGTAAAAGATTAGGTCTGAAATATTTGAAAAGTAAAGTATGCTCCTTTTGTCATATACAAAAAGTAAAAGATTTAATTTGATTTTTTTGAAAAGTAAAGTGTGCTCCTTTTGTCATATGCAAAAAGTAAAAGATTAGGTTTGAAGTTTTTGAAAAATGAATGATGTTGTCTTTAACAATTGAAAAAGAAGAACCTTTTATTTGAATTTTTTGAAAAAGTGAATGATGTTGTCTTTGACATGTGAATCTTTTTTAATTTGAATATGAAGTCTCATATGCCTATAAATAGATCATTTAAGAGTTTCACATTTACAACACCAAGAGCATACAATATTCATTCAAAGCTTTTATTCTCTCTTCTCTAAGCATTGAGCGTTAATCCTTGTTCATTTTGAGAGATATAATTTGTGCTGTATTGTTCTTATTTCACTCATTGAGAAGTGTTTTCTGATAACCTACCCACTATCAGCTCTTGTATCAGAAAAAGGGTGTGTATAACCCTTGTGCGTGTAGAAAGTATTCTACACGGGAAATAGTTGAATCACCACGTGTAAGGTGATTGCAAGTGTAGATGGTGTTCTACACGGATCCTTTGTAGCGGTGTTGTTCAAAGGTGTAATAAGTTTCTATCTCCACCTGAAGGAGGTTGAATAGTGAATTTGGGAATCCTCAAGGGGTAGCTTGAGGCGAGGACGTAGGCAGTGGGGCCGAACCTCGTTAACATACTGAGTTTGCTTCTCTCTTACTCTTACTCTTTATATTTATTGTTATTTCATATTTTGTTTATATTTTATATTATATATTTGATTTATAATTGTTATTTTTTTTAGTACAACTCAATTCAGCCCCCCTCTTGTGTTAGTCATCTGGGCAACAAATGTATTCGAAAATCATAATGAATCAAGATAAATATATAGATAATCAAAATATTCAATAGTAAAACCATTTAATTGATCAAACTCATTATATAAATTTTATTGATGATCCGAAACAATATCTAAACCATTAGACTTCACCTCTAACCTTAGTATGAAAATTTAGTCAACCATGTTCATCACAAGAGACATGGAAATCAAATAAATATTCTCCATGATAAAACTAAAATAAAACACAAAACTCAATACCAGAAAATAGCCATAAGAGAACCAAGATGGAGAGAAGATAGTGCTAAAAACCTCCCTCTAAACATAAGCCTCTTGTCGCTGTGTCTTCAAGTCCGTAAGCATCTAGACGAAAAAAGTCCCTCCAAAACCGATCAAAGCCACTTCCTTTTCCTCACTTTTCTTTCTTTCTGTCCAAGCTCTTGAGCTCCCATGCTTTTTTTTCATTCTCTCCATTGCATCTCGAGTGCCTAGAAAGCTCCTCGTAAGTCACAACCAAAGAGAAAATTTCCTTCCTGTATTCAAAGCTCCAGACGAAAGCTCCCTCCTTCCATGTCTCCTTACTGTGTGTCCTGCTCCTTCCACCAAAGCTAGCCTTCATCCAAAACTTTAGTGCCCCCCAAGCTTCAAAAATGCTCTGTGTCCCAATGCTGTCTAGAAGCCAGCACCACTCTTCCTCTGCTCCAAAAGCCAGAGTCCTTTCTTTCACAGTCCAACCTCTGGGTCTTCCATAAGAAAAAACCCGCTCTAGGTCTCACACCCAGAATCCCAAAGAAAGAAAATAAATCTCTCCGGTGCAGCGTGCCCATGTCGTCCAGTGCCCATCAGCTTTCCGAAAAAAACTAGTCCCTAAGCCCCCCCTTGTTTCTCTCCGTTTCATGTCCCATAAGTGTCTCCCAGCCCAGTCTCTTTGTGTTTCTCTTTTCGAGAGAAGTCCAAGCCATCCCAGCTCCCAACGAAAAAGTCTTTTTTCCTTTTCCTTGCTGCATTCAGTGTCCCCAGACCAAGGAGGTAAGCCTATTCTCAAGTGCTTCCTCCAGCAGCTCTCCTTTTTTTGTTTTTTTTGTGCAAGTCTGTCCGAAAACTCTTAGAAAAGGCCCTGCCTTTTTCTCTGCTGAAATCCCATGTCCAATGCCTTTTTTCCTAATCGAAATGCATCATGCCTCTCTCTACATTACCGCCCAAAAAAGTCCTTCTGTGTTGCCTTTCTTCCTTCAGTTCCTGTTAAACATAAAAATGGCAAAGGAAGGAGGTTTGACAACCCCATGTGCGTGTGCATTAGTAGCTGCCGAAGTGGTCTTTTGTAATTAGACTTGGTGTTGCGTTTGACCCAAAACCGAAGGACCCTATGTTGCTTTGCCTTTCGTTCTTAGTTGCTGAAACAAAGCCTTGCTTTTGTTTCTTTTGGAAACCGACCCCATTGCTGCTACTGTCCGTCCATAAGGAAAACAAAAAATTTTATTTTCTTGTGTTGCATCCAAAAGACAAGAATGAAATCTACTAGGTCCCATGTGTTTCCCACTCAATGTGCTTCTTCTTTCTAGTTTGATGAGTGTAGCCTCTCAGTTTGCATGTGGTTCCGATCAACAATGTTTGTCCCTACGAGCATCTTATTTATTTAGAAGCTTGAAAATAACACATTAGAAAACCGAAATAAATTGAAAGGAAAGAAATATCATAAATGTGTTGTGCGTGTGGGGGAATATTGTCCAATTAAATCATTGGTTATAAAAGTAAGCATAAACCATGATATTAATCGATTTAAATCATAATTCAGATTTATGCCTATTAACTATTTTTTATTCTAAAACCAATAATAATGTCATGAGATTTTACAAAGTGGATTTTATTGACCTATTATGTTTAAGGATTTTCATAATTTTTACAAAACTTGTGAGCCATGTTAGTGCTTAGGTGCAATCACTAAACAAAATCAGATGCTTTTGCAACCTGTTCTTGTCATTGAAATATTTGATTGTTGGGAGATTGATTTTATGGGACATCTATACATTTTGGATAGATTTTGGTTATCTATACATTTTGGTTGCTATGGATTATGTTTCTAAGTGGATTGAAGCTATACCATGTAAGACAAATGACCATTAAGTAGTGCTTAAGTTCTTGAAGGAGAACATTTTTGCTAGGTTTGGCATACCTAGGGCTATTCTTAGTGATAATGGGACTCATTTATGTAACAAATCTTTTGCTGCCCTCATGAAAAACTATGGTGTCTACCATATGGTCTCTACCCCATATCATCCCCAAACGAATGGACAAGTTGAGTTAGCTAATAGCGAAATCAAGCGTATTCTTGAAAAAACCGTTAGTTCTACTCGAAAAGATTGATCCTTGTGATTGACTGAGGCTTTTTGTGCTTATAGAACAGCTTACAAAACTTCCCTTAACATGTCTCCTTGTCATTTGGTGTATGGAAAGGCATGTTATCTATCAATTAAGTTAGAACATAAGGCATATTGAGCTATTAAACAGTTCAATTTTAATGTTAACTAAGTTGGTTTTGTGAGGAAGTTGCATATTTTAGAGTTGGATGAGCTCCGAAGGGATGCATATGATAACTCCAAGCTGTCCAAGGAGTTCATGAAGCATTTCAATGACAAGCATATTCAATGAAAACCCTTTTCACCAGGTCAACAAGTCTTACTTTATAACTCCCGCCTTCATCGTTTTTCTGAAAAATTCTAGTCTAGGTGGAATGGACCTTATGTTGTTAAGATTGTTTTTCCACATTGTGCAATTGAATTGGTTAACCCTTAAAATGGAAATGCCTTTAAAGTAAATGGACAGTGCCTTAAACCCTTCTTGACCAACCTCTCTCCAGAGGACACCACCATCCCTCTGCAAGAGCCCATTTCTCCTATTGCTGTTTAGTACTACTTTTTCGGTTGTTATCCTTTACTTTATTTATTTTCTATTTTGTGTGTTTTGTCTTTTGTTTTAATTTTTGCAGGTTTTCTTTTTCTAATCTTCTAGTTTTTTTTTTCTCTATCAGGTGACATCCCTCACTTTCTTCTCTTATTTATTGCACTACTCTTTGCTTACAATACTCATTTCAAGCTGGGGGAGGGGGTGGGAACAGAAGTTTTTATGATTTTTCTGTTACTGGCATGCTTGATATGGAATACTTTTTCTTGTACCCCAAGAACATTTGAAATGAACTGATTTTTATGATTCAACAGGTTTTAGAATTATTGTTTTTTTTTTCAAACTTTTATACCTGTGAAAAGATCTGTTGGAATTATGAGCTACTTTAGCACTTAAGGATCCAGATTTTAGCTCAAAACAGAAGCTTACATAATTTTTAGTTGATTAAGTCAAGGGTGATTTGCTTGAAACTGCTAACTACTAATCTAAACATACACTTGGAATATCTTAGTTAACACTACTATATCATGATTAGCTATTCATCATTGTAGCTGTATGGAACTCTAATGAATCATATCCTAATGGCTTAGGAAGAAACTTTGTTAAGCTAAAAAGAAGAAGAAGAAGAAGAAGAAGAAGAAAAATGAAAAACAAATGAGAAAAGGCACATGCTAGGGATCAAGAAAAGTTGTGTGTGATGAAAAATGCTTCCTATAACAGGGTTCATATATATATATATAAGACCTTTTAAAGTGTAATAGCGTGAAAGCCACTTTTGTAAGGCTTTTGGATTAGAGTAAGATCAATTGGTCTTTTTTGATCAATTGTTGCTGTTGAAACCTTTAATTGATTTTGGAAGTCAACTTTGGAAATCCTATCACACTTGCACACTTAAGCATTCTTTTGGCATTTTTCTCTCTTTGGATGATTGACTGGATAATGTATAAACTTTTGTGGAGAATGAGTATCTGATTTACATAAGCTCTAATGCTCTAAACCAACGAATATGATCTATGGCATAGACTTTTGAATTGAGTGACTTTGAAGTAAAGTTGAATCTATTTGCCCTCGTGATCACTTTATTTGCTAGAGACTAGCATAAAGCTAGTTGGGGGGGGGTGTGATAAAGTGTTAAAAATGCATAATTAAGTTGATTAAGTTATTTATTTCATCAAAGAAGAGTTTAACACTTAATTATGCATTAAATTTTAAGTATTGGAGCCAAATTAATTACTATCAATACCTTGCACATGAACATACAAGAAATTGTAGCTAGTAGCACCAAGTGCCATTTGATATTGTATGTAACCTTAAAATAATAAACATTTACACTCATATGTGTAGGGCAATTTTTGAACAGAAGAAAAACTAAACTAAAAAAGAATATTGTATTGAGTGGGACGTGGGCAGCGGAAGTACTCTGGGACATGAAATGGAGAAGCAGTAGAGCATGATTGCACGGGCAGTAGCAGAGGGGATTATCATCACATTTAGGTGAAAGGCTGGCCAACGCAAGGGCATGCACACACTTGAGGGAATAGAAGGAGAGGACGTGGGATGGCTCAAGGAGATGGAGAGAGGTAGCCAATGCACGAATTAACGGGGGATCGAGAGGGAGTAAGAAAATTATTATTCATTTGTGTTACGTTTTGTCGGGAGGATAATTTTTTGCTTTCTGGGTTCTCGGAGAAGACTATAGGAGAGTTTTTTTTTCTTCAATTTATCTTTGAATAGCAATGTGGATCTCATTAGCATTTTCAGTTGATTTTACATTGAGTATGGAAGGCTAGTTTTATAGCCAAAGCCGATCGCATAGCTTGAATTGGTTGTGGTTTCATGTAATGAAAAATCGCATCTGCTCTTATTTATTCTCATTTACTGTCTTGTTGATGGATTTATATTAGAAATGACTTGAATCTCTTGCTCAAGATCTGTTGTTGACAAAAGGCACGTCAGATGCTTGAAAGAATGCAAGGATTTAATGCTAACTCCATTTATGCATTTCAGAAAAACATGTTGAAAAATTTTGCAAATGAATTTCCAAAGTCAAATCCTCCAATTATAAATACCTTAGCTGGATTAATAATCGAGAAAACTAAAAAGGATTGAGATTGCAAGAATCACACCAACTAAAGCTAGACCTGAAGCTTAGTTGTTTGTTTCTTTGACAAAATCATAATTTTATACTACGATCTTTGTTTCCTTTCTTTTGCAACAAATTTCAGTTTTCATTATACATTTCACATTATCAAACATCATCTTAGAATGACACCTGTCATCTACAAATCACAAACCTCTTTCTACAAAGTATTAAAAACACAAAAACAATGTTCATAGCAATTTTCATTTGTTTATATACCATAACTTTATCTCACCAATACTCGACATAGATCCTTCGTCTCTATAGAATACGATATTGGACTCATTTTTGATATAATTTTACACTTCTACACTTAGAAGAACACATTTGGAATAACGTCAAAGCATTCTCATATAAAAGGTTTACTCCATCTTTGGGGATTCCGTAGGATGAATCGTTATCAGCCGAGGAATAACGATATTGCCGATCGAGTCTGTCAAAAGTCAAAACCTTCCCATCCAACCAGAGATTCTTAAGGCGGTAATTAGTATACTGAATGTGTTCCGAGTCTTGGTTGGTGCGTCAATTTGGATGCCTCACAAGAAGAAATGGAAAAGGTTGCAATAGTGCATGTTTGAAATTTGTTCAAAACTCAGTGGCTTTAAATCACATTAAACCGTTATTTAATGTCTTGAGACTTTTTCCTCTCAAATATTGGCATCTTGATTTTTGATGGGAAAAGTACCCTTATCGTCTCATATTGCACATTTTCAATATGCCCATCAAATTGCTTCTGAAGGTAGTAAAGGTAGTTTTCCCTAATTTACTTCTGAAGCGCTATATCACGCAGGTTTTTTCCCATTCAAATGACATGAACATACAAACAAAATAAAATAATAAAAAAATTTCCATCCAACTTTCAGTCGCATAAATCAATGACAAGTCTTCCCCAAAATTCTTCGAAATTGGGTATTTCTTAAACCACCAACCTCACCATAACTAAATACAAAACAGAACAAAGGAGTCAAAAGAAATTTTTTTTGGCGAAATTTTAATATATATATATATACACATATCTCATTGCACATTTGTACTTGAGGCACAAGGTACAAGGGAGAATTTACATAAAGGCAACTTAAGAATCTACAAAGATGCATGCATTCAAAAAAAAAAAAATCAAAGAGTTACATAAATCAATCTTCAAAAGGAGCAGGGTGAAACATTGTAAACTAGAAAGGAGGAGGTAACATGCACCCTACAGTCCATCCCAGAAACAAGCCAGCACCAACAAGACTCATACCCAGTGCAAAAGCAACAGCATACCTTTTGATATCATGCCGCACTCGCCCTCGCTTGACTCTTTTCCCCTTGGTAGCCTTCTGCCAGCTCTTTCGCTTTCTCCAACCTTTGTAAGACATCCATGGAAGGACCACAGGGAAGAGAGTGGAAATTGACTGGTCGTTATTTTTAATCTGGACACAAAGGGCTTCTAGCTCTAACAGTTGGAACCACTGCCTATAGGCAAAAAGTTGTGAAGCTTGTCTGAAGAAGAGTTTAAGAATGTGCTCTTTCTCAGCATATGCCTGCTTTGCTGCCTTCTCTGCTTCCCTTGCACGTGTTTGAGAATGGCAGAGTGCTTCCATCAGCTGAGCTTTGCCAGGGTCACCTTCAGAAACTAGGAGCATCTTTGTGACATCTTTGTGCTTTGTACTGGAACTGTAGAAAAAAAGCTAAGCTAAGATATCAAAAAACAAATAAATATTATCTAAATGTTTATATAAGCTTAAGTAACAAACTCAACATAATATAATCACTAATATGCATAATCTAGTCAGATGAAACATCCAGATGATTTCATCCCACAGTAAAAATGATGGTCATCTAAGCTAATACCTGAATGACTTGTCAGAAACACATCTTGAAAACTCTTCAGATGAGTCCACCTTATTTCCATGTGTTTTTCCAGAATCAGGACAGCCCTGTGCATGAGTCCTATAGGAAATACTACTAGTTTGGGCCTTCCAATTAGATGATGACGACAATGCGTCATCATTGTCAATGTGCCCACTACAAGCATATGGGTGCCTCCTTACATACACTTTCTGAGGTGGGGGAAGATCACAATTCTCAATATGGTCAAGTGACTTCTTCATGACCAAAAAGGGTAATTCATCTTTATCCGTTATTTGCCACCACGGCCCAGTCTTACAACACCCGGTCCATGGAGATTCTGGATCTAAACAAAACTCATTGGCTTGCTTGAAAACTGGACAATGAGAAGGATCCATATCCACAGGTTCATATTTTCCACTCCCATCCATTAGTTTAAGATACTCCTCGGCATTCATACTACATGGAGCCTTTACCTCTAGCTTTCTGACTTCATGGGCCTTATTCATATGTACCGCAGAGAGACCATATTGCTTATCAAGAGAAGACTCAAAGTTCTTACCATCATAAACATGAATGGTATCTCCTTTCTCAGGGTCGAGCTCATCAAACTTAGTTGTAGAATTTGCAGTGCCAACTCTTGAGGTTTCCACTTCGGCCTCCAATACATTCAACTGTTCATATGTTAAACCCTTCTGGTACCCATTGCTTGGCTGCAACTGGAGCCACCATCTTGTGTGCTCGGGTAGTTTGGAAAACGAAGGATTCTTAGGCATAAAACCTGAGGCAGGAAGATCTTGTCCATCCACTTTATTGGTAGGTTCATTGTCAACTTGCTTGGATGTTGATGATGCTGACTGGCAGCAAGCTAACTTTGGAGCTCTTTTGGCATCTTCTTGGACAAGGCACCGATTAGCTGCTCTCTGCCATGCAGCTCGTGCTTCTGATACTGCCATCCTTATTCTATAGTTTGACACATTTTACTGCAGAAAAACCGGGGTTGAAAAAACAAAAATTCAATCAGGAATGTAATGCCTACAAGCACACAACATGTAAGTTTATTCCCTGATATGAACAGAGTCAAAAGTGAAAAGTTATTTGTTAACTGAACATAATTATGACAAACCATGCCCTGGGGATATATGTTTTCCATTGTACAGGACAGATATGATCCTACCCCTCTAAACCCCCAACACTGGAAGAATAAAAAAGAAACAGAAAAAGTGCAAAATAAAGTATTCGGGATGGGTCTCTAAACTTCAATAAAAAGGTGAGGTTTCAGCACATGGAAAATTCCTTAGTATATAAGTTAGGAGTTTCATTCAGAGCATACCAGCATAAATTTTTGTTTTAATGCTGCCATATCACTTATCAATTCAACATATTTGACGAGTTGCTAAGAATACAATATGCCATTTTCCACATTTTATACAATTTTCTGGTCCTCGCAGAATGGATAAGTCTTTGTGGTAGCAGGTAAAAATTAAGAAAATAGAACCAAAACCCATTATATTGTTTAATCACCTTCAAATATGAGTCCAGTTTTCTATGTTTACATTCCTAATGATCTACGACGCAAGAAATATTTCGATATAAAAAATAAAATCATTAGCACTTCCAGTAAAGCTAAATCCAATCCTCTATTTTTCCCAGTAAATCATCACATTGATGAAGTCAAGCAGAAATAAATGGTCATAGAGATTATGTGAAGCCTAGTAATGCCTTTTTCTTTAAATTAACCATACTACTCCTTTATTACAGAGGATGCTTCATAACTGTCTGCGAACCAAACTTTTGTCAAAAAATTAGGACAAACACAATTCTTATAATGAGATTGCTCAGAGGACTCTAAAAGTTGGAAGGAGCTTGGCTCTCCAACCAGTGGTTTATAAAGCTTGGCCTTGTGAAGCTGGTAATCCTTCAATGTCGTGGTAAGACAGGCCTTTGTGGTTAACCAAGGCTGAGCAGCCACGTTAACCACTTTCAAAATGTTTCTTTAGAGGAGAAGCTCTAACAATAATATAATGAATCTCATCTGTAAGCTCTACGACAAGCCACTCCCTTTAAAAGGCAATCTCTCATAAAAGAAAACCAGATGCACATTTCACCGCTATTGAGATTAAAATCAAATTATAATGAAAGAAAGTTAAAACAGATCAATTTTCTTTTCCATGCTATCTTCAGTACCAAATAGATTTGGAAATAAAGACAACAGATCATTTAAAAAAGCATAAATGGAATCAGTTAAGAGCAGCAAAACTGAGAGGGGCACAACCTTGTTAGCATCTTTAAAGTTCATCCAGGCAAAAAAGAGGAAATATATTGAAGACAAAATAGAAATAGTCGCATATATGGTCAATTGAACGGCTGAAATAGTATTTTTACTCAAATTGGTTAGGATTAAAATTTCTTTCTATGGCCAAGAGCGTTTATTTCTTCTGCCGAAAGCACGACACCTTCTGGCTTTTCACTTAAGGAAGGGAGAACCAACAACCCAAGTAAGATGCATTAGAAATGTTCAATAGGGTTGATTAGCCTTCAATATAAAACTCTATTGAATGTAACCGTTTTATCAATGCCCGTATACCCCCAGGCACAACCCATATCACTATTCCAAGCATGATCACCAGATAAAGCTCCAAAGCAAAAGTGTTGGGAAGTAAAACAAAAGAAAAGAACCACCCCCCCCCCCCCCCCCCCCCCCCCCCCCCCCCCCAAAAAAAAAAATGCCCCGAAAAAAAAAAAAAAAAGGACTGAATGAAATTGATAAATTCAAGCAGATCCTTGAGTCTAAGAAAAAAATTATTTCTACGTACAAAGAAATATAATAAAAAAAAAATACCCAGAAAAATCGGTGAAATTGATATGTAGAACTGAAAATCAACCACAAATCAAGCACCGCAACAACACAATTACACAGAGAAGCTGAAATAACACATGCAACGAACATCATAGAATAGAACAACACCATAAAATCTAAGAAGAAAAAAAAGAATCAGAAATATAAACACATAATGAAACAAGAAATGAAGAATAGAAGAAAAGGAAGACAAAGAAAGAAAGAGAACAAACCGAGTAGATTGAATTGGATTTGGCTAAGGTTGATGGTCAAGGGAAACTGGGTAGGCATCGATCGGGATGAAGTTGAGGCCAAAGGTTGCAAACCGCATCGTTGTGGTCTGATTGAGATCCAGAAGAGAAACTAGGACCAAGGGAGAAGCTGACGCAAGTCGGAGAAGGCTTTTGTTTTGGCTTTCCTTTTGTTTTTCTGTTACCATTTCATTATCTCCTGCGAGTTAGCTTTGCACGGACAGCTTTTTTAAAATTGGCGTAGCAGAGACAAAATTGCATATACGACCTCGTTTTGTTTTCTACCCTATAAGCTCTACATACAAACAAGACTACATGATAATTTATTCACAATTGGTTTGAATCTCTCTCGACCCTTTGAACAATTGAACTTTCTATGAAATCAAAATTATAATTAATTAATTAATAAAAAAAGAATTTCACTACAACTTAATATTTAATTTTTTTTTTTTTATGTTAGATAATCTCAAAAAGGTAAGTCCTTGAGACCCTTTACAGCACTCAATGGAATATGCATATGTAAAAAAAAGTCACTTTTAGCTATTATGGATCAAAAGTTGCCACAATGGATTATTTAAAGCCAAAAAATTTGACTTTTAGCTACAATATTTATAAAAATAAAGTCAAATTTGAAATGAACTGTTCAATGACCAAATGTTTAGTTTATTATTTTTTTTTGTAACACTCTTTCTCTTCCCTCAACATTTTCTCAGAAACCTCCTAGGTTCTTTGGCTTTTACTGCAGTAATTAATGTCAACAAAGGTTATTAGTATTATATTGAATTCATTCTTTGGCATTTATATTGAATTTCAGATAAATTTAATTAGACATTTATGGTTATTAATATTAAATTACCATTAAAAATATGATTTGTTAACCAATAATTTAATTATAATATAATTACTAATTAACATATAATTAATATAATGGTAAAATATGATATAAATAAATATATTAAATTAATATTATTTTATTATTATATAAAGAATAAATAGATAATTCAATGTGAAGACTTGTATGAATGAAATAGTTAAAAGTTAAATTCATCTCATATTTATCAAAAATGTTTTTTAATTATAACTAATCCATTGAGGATGCTCTTACAGAATAAATCTCGATTAAGATTATTCATTATTTATATATATGTGTATATATATGGTTATAATACATTTATCACTCTTTTATAACTCATTTAACAATTAATCCATACAAATATATTATTTTAAAAAACTATTATTTATTTAATATACAAAAATGATATAATTTTATTTATCTTATTTTATTTCCAAAACAATAAAAAAAGGGGGTTACCTATTTGGGCAAGGTGAATTTCATCGTGAATAATTGAGTGACCGTCGTCTCATTTATTTTCAACGCTTCTCTTCATTGTCCGTACATGTGCTTTAGATGGACACGTGGTAAGTGACTGAAAAGTCAAAGAGGGGTGGAGTACACGGCCCACCAAGTTACCAAAGATGAGATAAGACCACTTTTTTTTAATTAAAATATATATATATATATATATTTATTTCTCCATATGGTAACTGAGAAAATGGAGGGTCCTAATCGGAGTGTGAATAATAAGAACAACAAGAGGCATTTTTGCATTGAACCCATCCCATGTGGACTTGAATCAGCAACTTATATAGCTTATGAATTTCAAAAATAATATCCTCTTTGTTGTATCTAAAATAAATATTATTTATTTAGTATATAAAATAAATAATAATATAGAAATATAATTTAATATATTAATTTATAATTGTTTTTTGTAAGCATGAAGCATTGAAGGTTTTTACTTGTTCAATGTGTGCCCATGGTAATAGGAATTGTAGGTTGGGTAGTTAGGTGAATCTGAAAGGGACCATTGTAGTAAGTTCTAGAAAGATTTTAGGAAGAATAGTATTGAAAAGGCATATTGCATTAGATTGGACAGGAAAGGGGACCTATTGATGTCTCATTTGTTGCTCCTCCCATTATGCTTTATTTCTTTCTTTTCTATTATAATACAGTTAGCGCCCACCGAAATCTCCTCTCTCTTTTTTGACGTTTAAAACATAAAAGAATCATTAAACCTATAAAGATAATTATAAAAACTATCATTAAATTGATATCATCTGCTTAACGCATATTCCTTGGTTATGATACGTCCATTTCTTTTACACTAGTTCTATATATCATAGTTTAGCCTTCACGTACGAAACCCTTTTTTCTGAAAACAATTGAGTAGAAGTTTGTTGAGTCTATTTTTGCTTCAGTTGAAGGAGGAGGGTGAAGTATTGCTTGCTACCGTGTGTAGAGTTAGAGTCATGGAAGAGATATAAGAGATTTGGGATCAACTGAAGTTTAATGAAGAAGAAAATAAACCAATTGAAATCAATTGTAGCCAACTGGAGACGATTAAGAAAAGAGGGAAAATGTGCATGGTGGGAAAAATACATTCAGATTGGAAGATTTGGAGGGAAATAGAAAGAACAACAATGAAAAAGATATGGAAGGTGGAAAAGCTGATAGAATTTTAAGAGATTAGTACAAACTACTTTGCCATCACATTCGCAAATCTGTGTGACAAAGATAGAATAATTAGAGGTTGCCCATGGCTTTTCGATAACTATATGTTTGGCTAAAGGAATATGATGGCAAACTCAACCACATTTGCTGGACTTCGATCACTGTACTCTCTGGATTTAGATGCTCAACCTCCCATTGAGTTACATGAATCAATGGATGGGAGAGCAGATTGGAGGTTGCATAGGGAAGGTGAAGGGTGGAGATGTACAAGAAGATGGGTTGGCATGGGGTCGATGTTTGATGGTTAAGATAGAATGTGATTTGAAAAAATCAATTACTAGGGGGAGAACCATTAACGTGTAACAAGGATGTTATCAAGGAAGAAAGAAGAGCAGCTGAAAGAGAAGAGCACGAGGAAGGCCTGAGACAAGTAAGCTGACTACCACTAATCTCTTGCATTAATGTGAATTTGATAGTACGGATGGGGAGAAAATGCTGGAAGTTACAGAGAAAAAAGCTACAAATGAGAGTAAAAAGGTCTTTGGAG
Source organism: Carya illinoinensis (assembly GCF_018687715.1). Taxonomy (NCBI): domain Eukaryota; kingdom Viridiplantae; phylum Streptophyta; class Magnoliopsida; order Fagales; family Juglandaceae; genus Carya; species Carya illinoinensis. The sequence continues at coordinate 8,435,567 of NC_056753.1, forward strand.
AGGAAAGACTAGGGGCAGAGGCATCGGAGGAGCCCCACTTGGCATCATGAATCTCATTAGTTGGAACTGCCGAGGACTTGGGAACCCTCAAACAATTTAAGACCTTTGCCTGACGGTAAAGGATAAGTAGCCCAATTTGGCGTTCTTGATTGAAACAATGGTTAAAATTGGTAGAGTGAAGGATTTGAAGAGAAGATTGAGAATGGATGGTTGTTTTGTAGTGGATTCCTTGGGCAAAAGAGGGGGTCTGGCACTATTCTAGAAAAACGAGGAGGAAATGGAAGTTAAAAACTATTCTAATTGGCATATTAATGTTGTGGTGAAGAGGGAAGGGGATGGAAATGAGTGGCTTTTTATAGGATTTTATGGGCCCAGAGATCATGCAACATGGTGTGTGGTAGGGGTTTAATGAAATCTTGTCCCAAAATGAGACAGTTGGGGGTAGACAAAGGGTTGAAACCCAATTGAGTCAATTCTGAGATGTGTTAGAGGAGAATAGTTTGTTTGATCTTGGCTATTTTGGTGATTTCTTCACGTGGAGCAATAAACATTTTGACCATTCTTTTACTAAAGAAAGGCTAGACAGATGTGTGGCCAATAATATGTGGAGAGTAATGTTCACGAAAGTAAGGGTAGAATGTTCTTGGAAGTAAGGGTACTGGAGGGCCTTTTAGTGAGATGTTTAGATCACACACCAATTTTGCTATCAATGGGTGGGACTGAAACTAGGCAGAGAAGAAGGTAATTTCCTTTTAGATTTGAAGCAAGCTAGGCTAGAGAAGAAGATAATGAACAAATGATAAGGCAAGAGTGGGCAGAAGGAAATTCAATATATGATCCTAAGCTGAGGGTCCAATCTCCGAGGAGTTGAAGAGATTGCAGAAAAATGCAAAAATGTTGCTGGAACAAGAGGATGTAAAGTGGAAATCAAGGGCCAAGAGGAACTATAGCTTGGGGGATAGAAATATGAAGTTCTTCCATGAATATGCCAACCAGAGAAGAAAGAGGAATCGGATAATCTCAATTATAGACGGCTAGGCTGATCTGAGATTGAAGCAGAATGGAGTTGTAGAGGCGTTCAAAGAGCACTTTTCTGAAGTATATAAAAATGCAAACCATCCAATGAAGTGATTGACACATGTTTGGAAGCTTTGGAGAGTCGGGTGACTTGTGTTATGAATGAATCTTTAGAAAGAGTTTTTCAGAAGGGGGATGGGAAGTAGAAGAAGCTTTGAAGATGATGAGTTTTTTGAAATCCCCCGGACCATATGGTTTCAGGGCTTGCTTTTTTCACTCCTATTGGCACATGGTGGGTGATAATGTATGTAGTGCGGTTCTTAAGTTCCTTAATGGTGGAGGCATGGAACAATCTCTAAACCATGCCTTTGTAGCCTTAATCCCTAAGGTGACTGGCCCTAAGAAAATTAATGGTTTTAGGCCCATAAGCTTGTGCAATGTAATGCACAAGATCATAGCTAAAACCCTTGTGAATAAATTGAAGAGATTAATGAATGATATAATCTCTAAAAGCCAGAGTGCATTTATTCCAGGGAAACTAACTTCTGATAATATTATTGCTACCTATGAAGTGCTTCATTCAATGAAAATGAAGCAAAGGGACAAAGTGGGCAGCATGGTTCTGAAGTTGGACATATCAAAAGTATATGATAGAGTGAAATGGGTTTATCTTGAGGCAGTGATGAGAAAACTGGGCTTTCGAGAAAGGTGGATAAGTTTAATAATGGAGTGCATCACCTCAATTTCATATGCTGTGTTGGTTAATGGCAAACTTGGTGAAATATTTTTCCCTACGAGGGGAATAAGATAGGGAGACAAGGGGGAATAAGACAGGGAGATCCCTTGTCTCCCTATATATTCCTTCTATGTGTAGAAGGGTTAAACTCAATGATTAATCAGGCATAGAGTAGAGGCATAGAGTAGAGTAGAGTTGAGGGGTGTGTCAGTGGCAAGGGGAGGTATAAAGATTACCCATCTACTCTTTGTAGATGATTGTGTAATCTTTGGAAGGCAAGTTGGGTCAAGTGGAAAAAGATCAGTGGTATACTTGAGCTCTATGAAAAGGCCTTAGGACAGAGTTTAAATAAGCCCAAAACTATTGTATTTTTCAGTCCAAATGCAAAAGCTTCTGTGAAAGAGGGGATTATTAAAGAGATTGGAGGAAGGCTGTAGAATAATTGTGAAAAATATCTGGGATTGCCAATCATAGTTGGAAGATCCACATATAACTCCTTCAGAGGAATCAAAGACAGAGTGTGGATGAAGATAAAAAAATTGGAAGAATCAATTCTTGTCTACCTAGGGTAAGGAAGTCTTGTTGAAAGTAGTTATTCAAGCCATCCCGACTTATCATATGAATGTGTTCAACTACCAAAGAAGTTATGTAAGGAAATAGCAACTCAAATGGCCAAGTTCTAGTAGGGTTTTAAAAATAATGATAGTTAGATTCAATGGAGGAGCTGGTCCAAGATGGGGATATCTAAAGTTGGAGGGGGATTGGGTTTTCGAGAGCTTAACAGCTTCAACACTACTCTACTAGCAAAGCAATGCTGGAGAGTGTTATCTAATCCTCATTCTATAGCTACTATGGTTCTAAAAGACAAATACTTCAAACATTCTAAGCTTCTAAATTCGAAACTAGGCTTCAGACCATCGGTGATATGGAGAAGTTTACGAGGCTCCTTAGATTTACTAGAGGAAGGGCTTGTATGGAGAGCGTGAAATGGCTAAAGCAGTAAAATATGGGGCTATAAGTGAATTCCAAGACCTTTAACTTTCATCATCGAATCCCCAATAGCGATTTTAGAAGCTGATGCACAGGTGAGGGAGCTTATTAATGTGAATAGTGGGACTTGGAATGAAGAGTTGGTTAAAAGAATCTTGAATGAAGATGAAGCAAAGATTGTTTGCAATCCGCCTATAAGTTTATCTGGTCTACTAGACAAGCAAATATGGGCTCTTTCTGAAAATAGGCAATATAATGTCAAGAGTGCTAACCACCTAGAAATGTGTAGGAAAAAAAGAGAAAGGGGGGAGACTTCAAATGCAACAACAAAGTTTTTGAAGGTGTTATAGAATTCAAATGTCCTTGGCGTGGTAAAAATGTTCCTTTGTAAAGCTTTGAATTATAGTCTATTGACAAAAAATAACATGGTTTATAGGCAGGTTGTTAATGACCCACACTATCCAGTATGTGAAAGGCAGGAGGAAACAATCTCCCATGCTCTTTTGAGTTTTATAGGTACCACTGATGTATGGGTAGACAAATCAAGTCTTATATAGAAATGGTCGAGTAGTGAGAGGGACATACAGGAGCTATGGGCAGATTGGATCTCTAAGTTATCTCAGGAAGACTTGGAGTTAATGGCAATAGTTTTGAGGAAGATATGGTTAAGGAGAAATGCTTTAGTTTTTGCAAATAAATCTGATGGTCCTAATGTGGTTGTCACACAAGCAGTTAAGAGCTTAGCGGAGTTCCAACAAGCATAGAAAAAGCATAATAGGAAGCAAGAGGTTGGAGCCTGAGCTAGGGTAGATGGAAGGCACCTATGGATAATTATATTCAAGCAAACTGGGATGCTGCTTTAAAATCAAAGGAGAGTAAGGTGGGGATTGGAGTAGTGATAAGGGACAACTAGGGTGAATTGTTGGTTTCTTTGTGTAATCCAAAGGGGAGCATCAATGATGCTTTTATTACTGAACTTCATGAACTTTGGTGAGCTATAATGCTATGTGCAGAGTTGAATTCTACAAGGATGATATTTGAAGGCGATGCATTGGCAGTTTTGAAGGTTGTAAATAAAATTGAGACAAATTGGGAGTGGTATGGATAGTTGATTGAAGACATTAAGGGGGCCTTGAATGGACCAAATTGGGAGGTCATACACACTTATAGAGAATGTAATAGGGTAGCTCACAACCCTGCGAAGTTTTCTTTTAATGCAAATGAGGAGAGGATATGGATAGAAAGTGGTCATGAGGGAATATAGAATCATGTACTACAAGATAAACTTTGTATTAGTTTATGAATAATAAATACAGCATACATGTTTGATTAAAAAAAAATATTAACTCATTATTCCTATTACAAATATTGCTACTAACAAATTAATAATAGAATGATTAATTTGATCAAAATTAAAATTATAAGGAGTAACTAGCTTTTTTGGCATATAAGCAAGTACACAAAATAATAAAAGTAAACTTACAAACTTATGTGTGATCCATTAGATTTATTTTATAATAAAAGTAATTTTATAATCTGACGTATAAGTTTATAACCACATCAAACCACCCTAATTTTGTAAGTTTAATTTCATGAAATCAATTTGTGGCTAAAACGTTTCTCAAATAATAATGCATCAAGTACAACACTATCAATTAAGGGTCATTAATTAAATAAAATTCGCAGTGCCTAACAAGAACTCAATGCCACCATCTCTTATACTATTTTGTACATGGCTTAATTTGAAACAGAAAATTTGGTTTGACATAGTTTTAATATAAATGTATTTTTTTAAAAATATATATATGTGACGCCCCCAGCTTTCATTTGAGATTAGACAGTGATTAAAGCGTTGGAATATGTAACACAAGGCTATATACCAGTAGTACATGATAGTTAAGATGCTATGCACCTATTAATCTAGTAGTATGCAGTATATCGCAATGAAAATTCTATTTAGGTCAATAGAATAAAATAGATAATAAGGTGCCAAAGCACAAAATTCCAAAATAGCAGGTGTCGTAAAATCTTTCAAAAACATAATTGTTTCAAAGACTCCCTAAAAACACAAGACCAATCATTGAACTGTTATCAAAATATTCTATCTTTCATGATTTTGATGGTTCCTTGTCAAAACATCTTCTAGCAAAGCCAATCCTAATTGGCCTTGTCCAGGTTTATAATCATTCTTAGCTCCTCAAAGAGCTATAGTACTTCAGTGGTAAGCTAGTCAGTGACTTTCAACCTTTCTAAAATGAATGGCTCCGGAGAGCCCTCATGTCTCTTCAGAGTCTCCTTAGGTATCTGGGGAGCTGGTCTCTTGTGCTTCCCCATATTTTCCTCTTGGGATCTTATTAGAACTTCTACCATTTGAGGTGAGGGATGAAATGGTAGTGGAAACTACCACAATGAGATTTCAAGAAATCTCAGTAAGTAAATAAATAATGTACAACAAATATCATAAGCATATGAGAGCAAACCAAAAAAATGAATGCGTGGACATGAACTTGTACTTATGCATTTAAATTTTGAAAACACAATGTGTAACAAATCTTTCATAAAAACTTCTTTTTGTCATTTCATTCTTGAACATTAAATATACATGTGAGTTCAAGTTCTTATTCATATAACATATCATAAAATGTATTTGAGCTCAAGGCCTTAATCTTGACTTTAACATATAATTGGATGCCTCACGGCTCCCCTATGCACCGTGTATTCCCCGATAGTTATTACATCAACCGTTGGCCTATTTTGACTAAGGTGACTATGTCTTATTCTTAATCATACTTAATACAACAATTCGTCTTTTCGCCTTCACCTTATGGCGCCCACTAGTTTTAGGTACAACCCTAGTCTGGTATCCTTTTTTTTAGGAACTATTCAAGACCTGTCGACTATACTTCATCGACTTAGGGGTTATCACTCCATTTTAACCACTCCTGAGTGGACATATGAGTTACACTAAGGCATTCCCCTGTCATAGACTTTGGGGTCGAGATAAAACTTTAAACAACCATTTTCATTTTAGAAATGATCTCATAGACCCAATGCATGTGACATGAATTATGAAATCTTGTACTTTCATGAGACACATACTAATGCATGCTAAGACTCAACATAACCTTACATCAAGAAATCATGCACAACCATATACATTCCGCATTATGGCTTGAAAATATTACAATATGCGATCATGTTCTTAATCAATAATTCTAAGGTGTGACATCCCTCATTTCCTTGGATTTTTAATTAGTTATTTTACTAATTATTTTATTGATTCCTATGTTTTAAATTGATTATTATTTTTTATTATTATTATCGTATTTTATCGTTTTTACTGTTTAAGTCATGTAATTTATTTAAATGTGCTTTTTCTTGTCACTAATTACTATCTACTATTTATTGGCTCTTAATTTTAAATTATTTTTATTGTTGAGTTTCACTATTTTATTTTATTTAGTTTTTGTGTTTTTAAGCTAAACAATGTTTTAAATCCTCACATGTGGATCAGATTTGAGACCCCAAGATGAAGGGTCTGGATTTAATTTTCACTCCCTTTTTCTTTTTTCCTTACTTTCCTCTTTCTCTCTTTCTTTCTCTCTCTCTCTCTCTCTCTCTCTCTCTCTCTCTCTCTCTCTCTCTCTCCCTTCAACCCTCTCCTCATCGAAGCTAGCCTCTTCTCTCACACCTCCACTGCCGACCACCCAACCTCACCGCTGACCACCACCAAGTTCCCCTTCCCCGGCGACCTTCCTCATGTTAGCCTCCACCCCCGTAGTCTCTCTCTCTCTCTCTCTCTCTCTCTCTCTCTCCCCTCCCAGACAGCTTGCATGGAACCCATTCAAGTTCTCCTCCATGCACCACCAAGGCGCAGCCCAATGCCACCGCTCCACTACCAGCAACTCCCTCTCCCTCCGTCGACTACTCCCTTCAACCTTAGCAACCCCTAACTCCTCCATCTTCCCCCACCCACAAACCCATCTCTCATGGTTTTCTCCCCCCTCGCATGGCCTAGATCCGCCACTAGGCCCACCGTGGACCTCCTTCTCGAGCCACCCCCAACTCCATTGACCCCCCTCACCCACTTCCATGCCCAGCCATGGCCTCTGGCAGCTTTCCCTCTCTTAACCCGAAATGGGTCTTGGTGCAAGGGTTCTCCATACCCATGATCAAGTTCGCCACCCATGGCCTCCAACTACCACCACTTGCCTCCATCGCACCTTCCTCAACCCTCCATCTCTAGCCAGCTGCCCTTGTAGCTCCCCCTTTCGATTTCCTAGCTTTGTGACCCACAGCCAATCTTTGTTAAAAACACTACTTTGTTGCTGCCCTGCCATTCTGATGCCCCCTTAATCTTCTAGATTTTCATTCCGTTATTGTAAGTAATTTTTCAAAGAATTGTATGAGATTTAAATATACTTTTATGCTAACATATTTTTCAACAGTCTGTTTGGTTGTGTCGGACCTTGGGTTTGAGGAGTGTGGATTTTTTAGTCGGATTAGAGGCTGGGCATAATTGTGTAGTTTGGCGGTGTTTGGATTATTTTATATGTCGTGTATGGGGTCATGACATTCATTATTATGTTTTATGCATTTTCATATGCTAAGGATGAAAACCGGGTTTTCATAGTGAGAAAGTATTTTTTTTTTTGGTGCCTATCATGACATTAAACCGAGATGGGACATTATCTAGGTGGAGCTCCTCCAGTCACTCAGGAGTGAATAAAACTGAGGTGCAGAGCTAGGCATCGCTCGTTACAAAGTCATACTTACGGTCGTTACTCATGGTGTGACGAAAGGAACCACAGGGTGTGTGGATGGTTCATAGGGGAGATCATGGTGCATACAGGATAATTGAATATGTGAGCCATTTTCTCACAAAATGACAGTTGTTTCTTTTAATGGAATTGTTTAGGCCAAATAGAATTTTTGGCGTGCGTTGGAAAAATGGTCATTTTCAGGAAAACTAATGGTTTTGATTTCATGCATATTTTAGCATGTGTATGCATACATGTTAGTTTTTTAAATGTGTTTTTATATATTGGCTTGTTTGGTTGGTTATTTATTGAGACTCATAATCTCACATGGTATTCCTACTCTGCAATTCTATTTTATGAAATTGTAGATTTTGATGCAAATATGGACGTCGAGCGTGAGGTTTCGACTTTGCCAGAAGAGTGACTTGGGGTCATTTGTTGGCTGTGGGATTTATTTTCCCCTTTTTGGCTGTGTATTTTGTCTTTGTATTATATCTTATTGGATAATTGTATAATCTTTTGAAATGCCTTTATCTTGGTGAATCTATGTTTAAAAATTCTGGTATTTAGTTGACTATCTATTATTTATTCACTGCGACTTTTGTTGTACACTTTTTGCATGTACACACACTTAGCACTTGTCGTTGAGGTGTGTGACCCATGTTATCATCATCCTGGTGTCACGATTCCTGTCCTTCCATATGTGGTAGTCGGTGGCACCACATAAGGCATTCAAACAACAAACTACGAACAAAGCATTCATATCTTCACATGTACTGTGCATGGCTGAAACATGAAAACCCTCAGACCAATCAATCGAATATTGATTAATACGTAATTTTTTGAACATTACTTGAAAATGAAAAGGGCTCTTCTGTTCAGAAATGAAATATTCCAAATGTTTCTAAAAACTCTTGCTCCCATTGGACCATTTGTATCTATATGCATTAGGATCCCGATTCATAGATCTCTTGGTTTAAGAAATAAAAATACGAGGATAGAACCATTTCTTCTGGCTCTTTTTCAAATTTGATAAATGTTGGTTGATCCTAGCATTAATGAATTTTTGTTTTATGCCCTTAGATCTTCATCACACAATGATAACAAATCATCTATGGTCATGGCCGAAATAAAATAACATTGAAATATACATTACACCAACTTTTATGAATCTTCTAATGTGGTCAGTGGAACATTATCAATGAAAATATATGTGTAGCCGAAATCATACAAATCCGAACCCTAGATATGGCATCACACCTCATTTCCATGGTCTAAACCAAAAAGCAACAAACCATTTCACTATCATGGTAAGCAAACATGTAAGAAACCGATTATATAACATGGTAGAGTATCATCACCTCAAATACAATCATACAAACAAACAAACAAATGAGTTCACATAACATATACATAGGATATCCATTCTTATAAAAAGGTTATAAGAATCCATTCTTTTAAAACCCTAAGCCATGTATGATGGAGTGAGTTATCTAGGTTATTCTTCAAAACAAGAGAAACCCGAAATCTTCAAGGTTCTCTCATAGGTCCGAAACTTCTAAAGAAGCAAACCCTAATTATTTTTCCAAAGATTATGCTTAGGCCATGACCTTCCTTTCCTTCCCAAAATATTCATTCTCAAAATTCAACCAAAAGATGGTTCGAATTCTCACTCGTGAAAGAAAACCGGCCCTAAGTATTCCAAATATGGTGAGTGTGTGTGCTCATGTGGAAGATCATGACCTCAGAACTGAAAATATTCTCCTTCCCACGGTCGTGTGTGTGTGTGTGCGCATTTCTTCATGAATAACACATGGGAAAACTGAAGCATTCCCTCTCTCTTGGCCGTGTGTGAGAAGCAAGAAAAGAGATGGTTGATTCTTCCTTACCGCGTGGCTTCCCTTGAAGAAAGATGATCTTAGTCTTTACAAACACTTAAAACAAAACTTTGAGTGGATAGGAGATGGCGTGAATGGTGTTTAGGTGATGAGAAAATGGTAGAAAATAGGGAGAAAGTGAGTGACCAAAATTCTCTATGCTTGTCTTCAAAAGTCCAAAAGGAGTCTTGGTCTTTTGGTTCCATCTTCTTATAGGCGTGTTCTCCATCTTCTAGAACCAAAACTTGGTGCATTTGGCATCCCCACCATGTGCCTCTTCCCTTTCCCTCATTATGAGATTGTGTTGGAACTAGAACCAAACCCTAAGTGGAGTGTAAGACCTCCAAACTGAACCCTAGTTCTAACTTTGCCCTTCTTCAAGTGTCTAGGTTCCTTGTATCAAATGGTAGAAGGGTGATTTTCAAAACCCTAAATCTTCTACCCATGTGCATGCTTGCCAAGTGGCAAGTGGACTGTGTGTATAGTGGCTGCTAAAAATCTCTTCAACTCCCAAGATGGCCCTTCATCTTCCCAAAGTTTTGGAGACTTGTGATTGGGCAATGTTGGTGGCAGCACCCTTCCCAAGTGCAGTCCATCCCAAAGGTTTCCTACCAAAAATCCTTCTAGAAACCCTAAGCATGCGCCTCTTCATTTTTCCAAGTGGATTTCACCCATTACCAAAGCAAAACCCTTCATCTCCTTTGACACATAACAACTCTCTCTTAGAAACTGAAATCCGCTCTCCTCTCTCTCTATAGTTTCCATGCATTGACTTTTGGCCTTCCATAGGCTCCACTTTCCCATAGTCTTATCATTTCCCTTCTAGAACCTCCTTCTACTAGTGACAAGTGTCACATCACCTCGTTTCCATAAGCAAGCCTTATTGCATTTATGACACATGGCAAGAGGGGGGTTATCCCCTAGGATAGGCGTGCATGACCAAACCCTAGACTCTCTCTCACCTTTTTTTCCTCAATTCAGCCCAGATTTATCAAGCCTTAGATGTAGATTCCATTAGTTGACAAGTGGCGTCCAAGAATTGGGGTTGGGCATGTGCCCTAGCTCTATTAGGGTTCAAGATCCGAGTTTCCCTTATAGAGGCTGAATTACTCATGGGCTTTGGCCTTCCTCAAGGTTTTAGATGCCTAGTGTACCAAACCTAGTTTCTAATTGGGTTACTTCACTTTGCTTGACCCGAAATAATATACCAAAAAGAACTAAGAGGCTTAGCTAAAATCTTGGTTGTCACAATATATATATATACACACACACATTGTTTGACCTTGTTTTTGATATATTGTTTGACCTATTTCCCAACAATATATGAGCAAACTTGAGTCCACTGGCCTAGCATTCTACGATAGAATGCTTTGAACTTCTTTTTTTGTTAATTGACACCTATTATAAAAGTTGTCATGTTCATAATAAAAATATATATATATATTGGGATCATATGCATTGTTACATAGAAAAGCATATAGAGGATCACATGCATTGTTACATAGAAAAAAATATCTATATTCTTGTTTATAGATATACTGATTACACTAGTGATGTGAAAGTAGGTTACGCATGTCAATTAATATAAAAAGGTATTTACTTTTTTACTTTTCTTATATGTTTCTTAATAAGGAATGTGTTTATACATCAACTTCTAAGTAATGAAGTTCATATAGGTTCTACAGTTGGAACAAACATATCTTTCTATTCAAATGTATAATAGTAGTTCGAATGGACATTTTTGGCAGCAAAATTGCATACATTTTGGGTGAAAAGTAATGAACTTTGTACGAACCAAGATAATGTCGTTTGAAGGTAATTCATTTTGTTTGAACGATAGTATATGGAATTTTGAATAAAATCAACTAGTTCAAACGAATAGGTGCCGTTAGAACTTACAACTTTTTACTTTCATTAATTAAAAAAAAAAGATGGATAAATATTTTTACATTATGCCCATTGTTTAAAACCATTGTCTAGATTTAGAAACATAGTCAAATATATAATGTAACGCCGCGAAAATAAATTCGATGGAGAGGATTCTTTTTAATTAGAAATTAGGCATGCTATGAGAAATTAAAAAAAATTTCATGGATTTAAGACTAGTTAGGTTTCGATTAGTTAGCATAGTCAAATTATGATCTGTTAAGGAAATGAAATGCATTTTAGATTTTTTTGAGACACTTAGGATCATAATTAGATGAAACGGATTGTACCATTAGATTCATATGAACTTTTGAGATCTTATGATGTAATAAAAAGTTTAGTATTTTTCGGGGGCCAAACGGGCCAATCGGAGAGTGCCATGTGGCATCTAGCAGATCACGTCACCAACCAATTGTCACATTGCCATGTAGGATGTCCAAATTAGCCTAGAAATACTAGAAAATCTTATGGACACATGACACCATTACCCCCCTCTATTTGGACCTCATTTTATACAAGTCAAGCTTAGTACACGTGTAAGGAGATTGTGTGTGAAACAAGCAAAAACTCATGCTTTCTTACAAAAATCTTTCAACTCTTACACCAACATGCCCTTCCACTTTCCCCATTGTACCTTGACTAACTTTTGGCTTGAAACTCAAACCCTAAACTACCACACACCCAATGCCCCTATGTCCATCTATTTTTGCCTCTCTACCACTTGCCTTGAACAATTTTTACAAGCAACCATTGCACCCTTCATGTACCACTCTTACACACACCATGACTCTCTTTTACATCCTTGTAGCACCCAAGACCAACCTCCATTAGAATTGAATTTGGAACCTCATAAATCAATCCAACCCTAGCCCTCCACCCAATCAGTTTACACCTTCCCATGCCCTCTTGACTTAATCCTCTCTACAAGCAACCATGACACCCCATGGTATCACCAATCCAGCCCTCGTGATGCCTTGTCCCTTCCATTTCAGCCCCTAAAAGCTTCCCTCACACTCAAACAGACCGCCCACTCCCATTCCCACTCATTCAACCAAGTCAATCACTAATCACCCAAGATATTGTCCACTCAATCAAGCAACCCTCTCATCACCTCCTTGCCATCCCATGACCAATTCTAGTTACCTGTCCCCTTACTCCCTTCTTGGTTCCCATGTCCTAGTTCTCTCTCACTTGCACACAAGCAAACTTTCACACTTCGTGTTTTGAAAGTAGTACCCAGAGGGTAATAGAGAGTAAGGAAGATAGGCATTTCATCTTGGTGAGTTTTTTTCCTCAATCTCTTCTCTCCTATTCTTGTGTTACTCTAAGTTTGAAACTTGTTGGTTGGGATTTGAACATTTTCCTTGAGATTAATGGTAGAATCTTGATGATGTTGGAATGGATGGATTTGGCTAGCATGTATTGCTTGTCTTGGAGTTTTGATTTGAAATTCCATGTAGTCCTAGGATTCTTTGGATTTTTTCAGTTTCTAATGGAGTATTGACATGTATATTGTATCAACCAATGGTTTGAACTAGTAGCACATAGTGATTTCACTTAAAAGATTGCGTGCACTATTAAGTTCGATCTTGAGCCATGAAACTAGGGTTTGAGTCGAGGCCTTGATGATTATGTATGAACACATGATTTTGATGCATGTTTTGAAATTTTTGCCTTGTCACTTATTTTAATCTTGAAGTTGGGTGTAATATGATTAAAATGATGCTAAGACCTAGCTAAAACTGAACCACGATGAACATGGATGAATTAGTTCAATAAAACTTGCATGTTACATAAGGATTTAGTCAACATATTCTAGCACAAAAGCGGCCATGTTTCATTTTAGGGTTTATCACACTATTGGTTTTCTATCTCTTGATTATAATGAAGTTTTTTGCTTAGTGAACTGTATTATCAATTAGGAATGAGTACTTAGCATGTTAGAAGTTGAGATTTGTGATTCGTTGGAATTCTTAATGCTCATTTGCAAGAGAAAAGCTAGGGATACCATGATAAGGTTTCTGGTTGTATAGCTATATTGTGTTTGTGTTGGTTGCGTCACATTATGAGTATATGATTGTGATGATTGTGAATCTAGTGTCTAAACATGATACTAAGTTGGGGATTAAGAGATGCTTTAAGTGTTATATTCCGACTAAGGCATAAATGGTACACAAGAAGGACAAAAAATCACACGAAGTGAAAATTAGGATTTAGAAGTCTCTTAAAAATGTAGAGTTCTCATAATAGATGATTGAATTAAAAATTTCTAAGTTTGTAGATATGGATTAGTATGCTTGAATTACTCTCTATATATGATAGTATGCTTGATTGTAAATTTCATACAAGTGAACTGTGTTTTATTCAATTCTTGTTATAGTTGTAATAGTTATATTATGCCATGTTGTCATATGTCACAAGCATGAATATCTATCACATAGAATGAACATATGTCATGAAGCATTCATGTATGTTACATTTTTTAGTTAAGCATAAAATGTTAAGTTTGATCACAACTACAAATGTCAGGATGGAGGATAATGCTAGTAGAACTCCCATGCCTAATCTGTAGTGACTAAAATGGAATGGAATCACCTGTGTTGACAAGGAACCATCAATAAGCTTTAAATGAGATCAAAATATTTTTGGAGTGAAGTCATAATGCACCTAACACTGATGGGTGCCATTAAAATCATGGTAACCCCATGAGATAAGACTGTGGTGTACTCATAGCTAGTGTATGGACCCGTGATGTGATACGATAACCAACATGAGCACATGATTTATAGGGAACTATGGAGCATCCATTTTATGTAAATACAAGATTAAGAACGAATGTAATCTATCTATGAAAGCAAGCATGTCATGAAGTATGAGTAACTCTATAAGATATAAGTAAAAGAATAAATAAGTCTGTTTTTTGTAAGAAAGGATGTCATGAAGTATAAAACTCTGAAGTCTTTCCTCGTAAGTGTAAGGTCATGTCAGTCATGCATACATGCCACATTTATTATCATGCATGCTTTATAAATGGATGGTAGTTTAGATGTATAACTTGCAGAGATCGAAAAATATCACGATGGTAGTTCCAACTACTGTTCCCATCCGGAATTGTAGAAGTCATGACAGGGTGGCATGGAGCACAAAATCCTTGTTTGGATATGGTAGAGTGTATGGGAATGAGCATGTAGGACTTTCTGGGGATTATACTCTAGTTTCTTAATGTCATTCTAACATTGAGAGCCGTGTTGTGCGAGGGACTTGGCATCTAGTTAAGGATCTTATGAGATCTATAATTAAGGAGTTATTACTCCAGTACATTTTCTCTCTTATGTCAAAGGCATGTTGAATGGATGATGAACTTGTTTAAGTATCAATGCAACTGTATGTACTTTGGGATTTAGTTATTCTAATACAACTTATGTTTGATGAAAGAAGAAAAGGAAAAAACTTTGTTGCATTTATTGCATATTGTTAGAAGCATGTTAGGTGCATTGTATGTTATCTATCATGAACTGGGATATTTGACATTGTGTTGCATGTCCAAATGCTTTAGTCTTTGTCAAATCACAAGCACAGTTTGGGGCCAGCACATATAAAAAGTAACAAAATAAGAGGTTGTCTAGTTTACATGCCCAGAGTCCTAACACAAATATAAGTCGATGATAAAAAAGAAACTATAAAATATAAGTATTATGTAATATGGGTGAAAGACAAAAGAAGAATGGATAGGGGGCCAAATTCAAATAAGAAAAAAATGAAACATGGGAAAGAAAAGGGCACATGCGATACTGATTCTACACCTCCTAGTTAGAAGATTTTGAACTTGCACCTAATCTTATTCTGAGTCATAGAGTTTTTGTTGTTTCCAGCACAAAGGAAGATATAACATCAACAATGCTGATGTCTCAAGAATGGTCTAACAAGGCAATCAAATTCATCATGTTCATTCTCTACAAGACAAGAAACTTATATAGACTTATTATCATCCATCTTACAAGCTTAAAAGATGGCTGATAATAAGTCTATACAGGCTTCTTGTATTACAAAGAATCATTATTTTGAATAAGTGTGGGTCTTTTCATTATTAGACTGCACAGTTTTTCTGACCTCGACTAGTGAAGTAACAATGATAGGCCTACATTCTTGAAATAATTATCCATTCATTCTCTATAAGCAAGAAGCTTGTATAAACATATTATCATCATCTTACAAAAGTACAAGACGGTTGATAATAAGTCTGTAATGGCTTCCTCTCTTGTAGAGAATGAACAAAATTATCTTGAAGAAATGTGGGCATTTCATTGTTACTACACTACATAGTCTCTTGGATCTAAACAAGTACAATAACAATGAAAGACCCATTTTTTTTTTTTTTTTAAATTTCCATTTATTCCCTATAAGATGTGAACCTTGTATAGACTTATTATTGAGATATCCCATATTTTAGTATATTTTTATTGCAAGAGTATTTTAATTTAATTAAAATATTGGTTCTTTTGTTTTAAATTTATCGGATTTTAGTTGGATTTATTTTAAGATTTTTTTTAAGTTGTAAAATTTATTTTGAGGTGCTTTCTTAGTATTAATTATTTTTTTGTGTTTAAATTTCTCTTTAATTTAAATTAGTTTATTTTTGGATTTTAAATTATGTTATTAGTTTTTACTAATTATTTATTTTATTTTAACTAGATACTGTGTTTAAATTATTTTATTCAATTTGCTGCTTTTAAAATTATTTTTCGTTGGATCAGTTTCATGACCTAAGATGTAAGGATTGGATCTCATTTTTTTCCCCATCTTTTCTTTTTTTCTCTTTTCCTTTTTCCCCTTTCTTTGTTTTTTTCCTTCTTTTATTTTCTTTCTTCCCATTTTTCCCTCTGCCTCTCTCTCCTCCCACGCAAGCCTCTCTCCCCGTCGTTTTCTTCAAGCCACCACTGCTTCGCCGTGCATTGGACGTGCACCTCACCGCCCATGCCATCCTCTTCCCCCACCTACCGGCATCCACCCTTCTCCATTTCCAGCCCCTCTCGCACCGTCGATAGCCACAACGAGCCCCTCCAAGCCACGATGTCCATTTGTTCTAGCACTGCCGTCGCTCCACCTTCGGCCACCATTTCTTTAGCATTTCATCATTGGCTTCTTGCCGACCTAACCCACCCATTTCCAGCTCCGATCCATCGTCGGAGCAACCACCATAAGCTAAAATCTGATTAGGCCATTTTTGACTTCCATCGCCACTTTCGCCGCCACCCACGGCCAACCACTACTTCCATTAGCTTCACCAACACCTCTAAGCCATTCCCTAACAATTCTAAGTCTTAGTTTGTCCCCATTCAAAAGTGGGTATTTTGAAACCCATGGCCTTAGTGCGATTTGTACTGTTATGTTGCTTTGCCGCCGCTTTTTGTACCTCCTTGATTTTTCAAAAAATATTTTATAGCGCTGTAAGTATTTTTCAAACTTTTTTTAAGATTTAACTATATTTTTGGTTTAACAATATATTGTGATTTGATTGATTGTGCCGGACTGAGTTCGAGGAGTCGGGGGTCGGATGGATTTGAGGATGAAATTATTTATGTTTGGATGATATTGGCTTTATTGGATAATTTGTCTTGTCATTTGCATTGCATGGTGCATGCATGTACATGTGTTAGAAATTGAAAACTAGGTTTTCAAATATTAATAGATTTTTGGATGCGTGTGTATCATGACCCCAAGCCGAGATGAGGTATTATCTCGGTGGAGCTCCTCTAGTCACTCAGGAGTAAAATATACTGAGTGACGTTCCCTGGGTTGTCGCTGGGTGATAATGCAATCGGACGAGATGGTAATGCTCTCGTGCCGACTCCTTGGCCCCTCTGCTGGCGGAGGTTAGAGGATGCTTGGTTACAAATACACTGAGAGCGGAACTAGGCATAGCTCGTTACGAAGTCATATGCATAGTCGTTACCCATGGTGTGACAAAGGGAGCCAGGGTGTGCAGATAGTCCCTAGGGGAGATCATGATGCATACGGTTAAGAAAATTGGATATTGGTTTCGATAATAAATATTGGGCTATTTTCTGGAAAAATGACGAGATTGGACTAATAGATTTTATGTTGGGCCATTTTCTTGAAAAATGGCGGGACTATTTTATTGGATTGGATTTCTTGGGCCAAATGAGATTTTTGGCGTGTGTGGAAAATTAGTCTTTTTCAAGGAAATGATAATTTTCGGGGTCTCATGCATATGGCATCATATTCATGCATTTTGTTTGGCATAAATATATTTTTATCTCGGTGTTTGTTTGGATTACTACTTGCCTGCGGTACCATCTCTTGGTACTGTAGATTTTGATGCAGATGAAGAGGAGGCTGAGCCTGAGGAGCTGGCTTCGCCAGAGGACTAATTGAAGTTTTTGGCTTGTATTATTTTTCGTCTTTAATTATGTAGTTTTGGATTTGTGACATTATTGGAACTTGTATTATTTTGATATGCTTGTGTTTAAGCGAGTTTGTATTTAAACAAATTCTGGTACTTAGTCGACTAACTTTTATTATCCGCTACGTTGTTTTTGTTGTACACTTATTGCATGTACACACACTTGGCACTTAGCAATGAGATGCATGACTCATGTTGTCATCATCCTGACGCTTTGATTTCCACATGTCCGTATGTGGGAGTTGGGGACATCACAATTACCATAGGTCTTATAGGCATACAAGAAGGTTGATAATAAGTCTATATAAGCTTCATGTCTTGTAGATAATAGATGGAGAATTTTCTTGAAGAAATGTGGGTCTTTCATTGTTACTTCACTACACAATATCTAGAGTTAGAGAAGTGATGGCTTGGCAATTTTGGCATATAAATGTTTACTTCGATTCTTTAAGTGAATCTGGGGGAAATAGAAACATCATTTAAGATTTATCAATCCAATTGTTTGGAACTTCACAATATTGAGGAGTTGACATACCAAGTCAATGCACTATTTCATTATATTAATTCTATTCATTTTTCTTATCTCATATTGTCTAATAATCTTGTTTCTTTTTGTAGAAGTCCTGTCAATAAAATAAATACATCAAACTTGAAGATCCATCATGGAGATGCGATTACAATAACAACAACAACAACAATAGTAGCTGCAGTGAAGGGAGTTAGCAATTCAGTGCCAAGAAATGAGTCTTCCCTCGTGATAGTTTGAATTAACCATTACCATAAGTCTTAGAGACACCCAATAGCATTATGGGCCTTTGACTTCGCTTCAAGAATCTTTTGACCCCATTTGAAGCCCGTTGAGGGTTCTTTGTCAACCTAAGAGATTCCATTCCATTTTATACACTCCAAAGTGGACATGGGAGTTCTATTAAGATAATCTCTCATCCCAACATTGGGTTCATGACAAAGCTTTAATGACATGCTTAACTTATTCTTCAAGACAAATGTTTATGTTCATGATAGATGTTCATGTTTCATGACAGATATTCATGCTTCATGACAGAGGGCATGATGGTATGACATAAATATTTCTGATACTAATGAGAACATAGAATAATACATGGATCACTAACATGACATTTATTATTTAACATACTAGCATAAATTGGGAGTAAGTTAGAAGCTAACTTACAAAAATTTTAAGTTTATAAGCAGTCTTGTGTTAAAACAAGAGATATACTAAGGTTAGGAATCACATAATCAAAAGTAATTATAGAATCTAACACTCTCAGATACTATTTATAAATTTGTTCCTAAACACTTTAGAATTTGCAAATATGCCCCTAAACTTTTAATAATTGCAATCTAGCCCCAAACTTGAGAAAGCTTTACAAGCCTCATGTATTTTCTATTCTAAATTCATTTCGAACTTAGATTTTAGTGAATCACATAGCAACTATGAGAAATACCCCAAAGCCGATTCATTGACATTAACCATTCACCAAGTGTGATTCAAGCCTAATTGCACACTAATAATAACTTATCAGAATTTTACCACTTAATCATATTCTAAATTAGAGCTTAATAACATGTTAACTCATTAGATTCATATAATACACGATCAAATCTCATCACATAAATTAAAAAATACAATTACAATAGTACACATAAAAAACAAAGTAATCATTTTTAGATGGTATTACACATCACTAAGCAATTAATTCATGATATCAAAGAGATGGAACTCAAATCTTAACATAACCTTAAAAACCGAAACATGCATTTCATTTGCTCTTAAGTATTAATTGACTAAATCCTTATGTAGCATGTTGATTGCCTTGAAATAACTCAATCATGATGATCATAGTTAGGCCTTAGCTAGGTCTTAGCACAATTTTAACTATTTCATTACCAAGTTTCAAGGTAATTCAAGCAAATAACTAAGAACCTCTAAACCTGCATTGAAAGCTTGCATCCATAACTATACATCACAAGCTCAACTTAAACTCAAGTTCGATGGTTCAAATCAACATTTAACACATTAAAAGGATTAAGAGGATCTACTAACCAAACCAAAGCTTTAGAGTTAAAATGAACCAACTCTCAAAGAATGCTCACACTAGTTTTTGGCTCCACTAATCCTTAAGGATTTTAATCAACTTTTGAATGAGAACTTGTGTTACAAGCTCAAAGTGAGATTAGATACACTATACAAGTCATAAAACTCATCAAAACCAAATTTCTCAAGCAAAACTTAGGGCTACATGGCACTTCAAGTTACAACTCCAAAACAACACAAAATCATGCTAGTCGAATTGAGCATAATTCAACTTCACCAACATTTAACCATTTCACCAACATAATTCAAATGCTAACATGTTCTTAGCTTAAGTAACAAAGTAAAAGAGGAAAAGCTGAAGAAGAAAGGTGTAACATCCGGGCCCAACACCAAGCCCGCTTTCTAAAATTTTTTACATTTATATGTATGATGAAAAGACTACCTGAGATTAATGATACATTTTGGGAATAGGCTTTAGGTTTAAATTTTTTATTTTTGTGGGATGCATAATTTCAATTGGGCTTGATACTTAGGTTAAAATCATTTCATATCTTTGTGGATCAGGTGAAATCTTTTAATTTAGTTATAGGCTGAAATAGTTTTGGGACAAGTTGGATTTTTTTTTTTTTTTTAAAGTTGAGTCGAGACCCATTAGTATTAGTTAAATACTTGATCCATGAAAACTACGGACAAACCAAATAAATTATTAAGTTCATATGCTACACTAAAACTTGGGTCCAGATAATTGAAATGAAGCCTACCTGTTCACCCCTAGGGTCCACACTGTTTTCTCTAAAACGGGAGACCATCGTCCAGTTATTTCTTTTAAAAACTCCCCACCATGCACGAGTTCACTCTCATGCACATGCACGTTTCTCCTTCCCACATTTCTAGGGTTTTTCCAATCATATATATATATATAATATTATTTCATCATCATCTCTCTCTCTCTCTCACTCTCTCTCTCTAGCCCCATTTCTCTCTTGCTAATAAAACCCTAGTTGTGCCACTGCGTGCCCACTGCCATTCGGATTCCTTCATTCCATCGTTGTTGTTTGCCCCATCTCTCTCTCTCAACTCTGAAACTATCGGTATTTTCCTCTCTCTCTCTCTCTCTCTCTCTCTCTCTCTCTCTCAAGTTACATGTTTATATATGGGATCATGGATGCATAAATAAATCTTGGTTCGTATAGAGATTTTTTTATGTGTTTAAAATGTGATGCACTTTGGATTTGATGAAGTGGGTTAAACTGCAAGGCATTCATAATTTATTTTTTTTGTTCTTTTTATTTGATATTGTTTTCTTTATTTTTGACTTGAGGAAGTGGGTTTCTTTATTTTGTCTAGATTTGAGGAAGTGGGTTAAACCACATGAATAACAAGGCATTCATAATTTATTTTGTTTTGTTCTTTTTTTTTTCCCCTTTATTTTGACTTTTATGATATTTTGTTTGTATGATTTTCTCATTCGTTTGGATGCTCTGAAGATATATCCCATCATAAACTTCTATAGGTTTCCATGTTGTTCTTACAATGTTTACTAGCTATGTGATTGGATATGCTACATTCAGAGAATTATTTTTCAAAATTTCATGTGTTCTAACTCTAGTTTTAAAGATATTTCATCAATATTGTTGAAGAAGTCCACTTGCACATTGTTAGGGCATCTGCCCCTTTTCTTATTGGCAAATAAAGATTTTATTGATGAGAACATGGTATAGCCTAGGTATACAGGAGATATACAAGAGCATCAAGGATACATGAATCTATTTGTAGTTATGCCTCGTTTGCCTTTTTTTTTTTTTTTCCTTGAACTTTACAGTTCCCCCCCCCCCCCCCCCCCAAGCAGTTTGAGCTTGTTGCATGTATTGAGCTGTCTTTTAATTGTCTTTGCTCTCATTTTTGCTTTAAGGTGCATGCTCTAAGGGTGTTAGTTGTACTAAATCTCTTATAAGAACAAGTGTGATGTAAAATGTTTCTGACTAATCTTCTTATGAAGAAAGTTATTTGTTAAGTGTGTTACTTAGTAGTCTGGTCTACCACTACATATGTTGGGTTATGATTGTTTAGAGGTGGCTGCATACTTGCAATCTTTGGGCTATGCCGTAACCAATCCATTTTTTTTTCTTTTTATGATAATTTTTCTCTTTATGAATAGCAGTTTGGTTAATATCTCAATTACTTTCTTTTCCCTTTTCTTATATTTAGAAGATACAAACTTTGAATAGGGAAGAAGTTTAAGTTGTTATCACCAACAAATGGAAATTAAAGTGGATATCATTACAGCACCCTGATTCTATATCTCGTTAACTCACTATTTGGAAAAAAGATGCTTCAAATCTATCTAGGCTTAGCATGCAATAGAAGAGTACCCTTTTATGTATGTTATTCAATCCATTGTGGAGGGACTATTTGAACTGAAAGGCCCATTCTGCCATAAGAGACTAGAAAGGTAAAACCCCATAGGAAAGGCCCAAGGCAGATTAGAGAAAATGAAGGAGTCCAAAGTGGATATACACCCCGCCAACTTTGAAAGAAGGATAGGGACGTCAAGCAGTTACATGATTACTCAAAATACTGAGTAGTGATCCGCACTGATAAGTTTTGAATAAGATAAGCACCATAGATCAGTCTATATATACCAGGTAACCCTTGATAGTAAAGACACTTAGATTGAGATTCATTTTAAGTTACTTTTCACTAACTTAAGCATCAGAGTGTTTTCAGGCGAAGCCCCTCAAGTCTCCTTAAAGTTTTAAAGGTGTATGGTTGCAGATTGATATTGCGACACGTCCTTAACATTTGGCACCATTTGTGGGATCGCAAGTAATTCAGCATGGTTCTCACATGACGACTGTAACACGTTTAGTATCAAGCCCAGCACTGAATACATTGCCACCATCTATGGAAGCGAGACTAGCAGCAGCGGAGGAAAGACTAAGGAAGGTGAAGGAGGCCATGGAAATTTTGCAAAAAGAAAATGACGACTTGAGACGGAAGAATGCCAACTTTGGCAATATAGATGTACTTGCTCACAGTGAATAAGGTGAGGGAGAGGCACATTGTAATATTGAGGCAGATACGGGATGAGCAGAAATGGAAAGAATGCATGACGAGTTGAAGGAACTGGCGGGAAAAAATGAAGAGATGGCAAAAAGGATGGGGGGTTCTTCCTCTGTAGAAAGCCTATTACACCAAACAGATCTACCATACAGCGTAAAGATTATGGCCATGCCACTCTCGCCAAAGTTCAAAGTTCTCCAAGTAGACATGTATGATGGATCCAAAGACCTAGTAGATCATTTGGAAAACTTCAAAACTCATATCACGCTCCACGATTTTCCAGGAGAGATTATGTGCCAGGCTTTCCTTTTGAACTTGAAGGGGATGGTTCAAGACCCTTAAGCCAAATTGGCAAGATAGCTTTGAAGAATTGGCAAAGCAGTTCCTAATCCAATTTATGCCTAGCAGAAGACGTCGATGCCCAGCCGCCTACCTGCTAACGGTCAAACAAAAAGAGGATGAGAATTTGAAGGCTTACCTGGCCCGTTTCAACAAGAAGCACTTAACAATGGACGACTAGGATGAAAAGATCACTTTGGCCGCCCTTTTAGGAGGGGTATGGCCACGCAGTCCTTTTATAGCAGAGCTAACTTGAAGGGCTCCTTCCACCCTTAAGGAATTCATGGACAGGGCGTATGACTTTGTTAATGCAAAAGATACTTTACAAGCTTTGATGGATCCTTTGACAAGAAAGCTAAGGCAAGTAGACAAGAAAGAGCACAGGAGGGGTGATCAGATCATAACCCTAGGCTGGTGCATAATAATCTAAGCATACGAGAAGAAGAGAAGGACAGGGAAAGCTGCCACCCTATCAAGACGGACAATCGATACTGCAAGTATCATCAGACAAGCTCACATTGGACTGAAGACTGCATGACCATAAGAAAGAGAGTAGTTGAGTTACCAGGGACCAGCGAGTTGGAGTAAATGGTCGCAGAGCGGTTGAAACCCAGAAGGCACCATGAGTCTAGGACCAGGCAAAGTTGCAGTCTAGAAAGAAGGCGCTAGGCTGGTAGTCGCCAAAATGAGGGAGATAGGCACCCCTAAGAGACAATAGGAACACGACGCCCATAGGGGAAATAAAGACCATAGCAGGAGGCTTTGCTGGAAGCGGTATTTTCGTATCTAGTCGAAAGGCATATGCATGAAAGGCAAGGTATGAGGAAGTGTTTGTAGCAGATATGACACACAAGCTACCAAAACTTAGTGATGAGTAGATGGTAATACCCTTTGGGGAGGCAGATGGAGATGGAGTGCTATACCCGCATGATGACGCTTTAGTAATCACCCTTGTGATAGCCAATTACATGACTAGGTTGGTGCTAGTAGATAATGGGAGCTCTGTCGATATACTATTCTGGGAGGCGTTCGTCAAGATGGGCATCGATGTTGGCAAGTTAAGGTTCTCCCTAATACCATTAAAGGGTTTCTTGGGAGATACCATACAGCCCGCAGGAGCAATCACCCTCCCGGTAATTGTAGGAATTGGAACGCAAACGACCACCACCATGACCGATTTCTTAGTGGTGAAAGCTCCTTCTTCTTACAATGCTATATTGGGAAGACTAGCCCTCAACCACTTGAGATTAGCAACCTCCAATTACCATCTCAAGATGAAGTCCCCAATTGATAACGAGTTGGGTGAGGAAAGAGGCTAACAGACCTAAGTGCGAGAATGCTACATATAAGAATTGAGAAAGGTCAGAAGCAAGGTTTGCATTGTGACAGGGTAGAACAGGGCCTCAGCACCCCTTTCGTTGCCTATGGCAGTGGTTTTTGAAAAAGATATATAGGTCAAAGATGACTAGGGCTAGCAACATATAGAAGTCAATGAACCATTGGAACTCGTGACATTATATGCCAACTACCCTTGGAGAACCACACGTATCGGGACACAAGAGGTGGAAGAGATGCTTAGTATAGATAACAATGTCATTGAGCACTACTTAGGCGTGGACCTAATGCACAAGGCAGTATGACAAAAAAAGAGTTCGTTCAATACAGAGAAGTACACCGCCATTAACGAAGAGGTGGAAAAGAGTTCGTTCAATACAAAGAAGTACACACTGGTTGTATCAGGGACGCCACTAGCCACAATGGTTGTCCAACGTAGTTATGGTGAAAAAGATGAACGGGAAATGGAAGATGTGTGTGGATTTTACAGATCTAAACAAAACTTACCCAAATGACAGTTTCCCCTTACCACGCATCAACATCATTGTAGATGCAACAACAGGACATCATATGTTGAGTTTCATGGATGCATACTTAGGTTACAACCAGATACAGATGAGGAAAAAACCTCATAGACCGAGGGTTGTATTGCTACCAGGTCATGCCCTTCGAATTGAAGAATGCAGGGGCGACCTACCAAAGGTTGGTAAATTGAATGTTCAAGAAGCAGATTGAAAAATTTATGGAGGTTTACGTAGACGACTTGCTGATAAAAATTAAAAAGTCCACCCAACACCTTGAGGACTTGTGGATGGCGTTCAGGATCTTGCCGCTATAAAATGAGGCTGAACTTAGCAAAGTGTGCTTTTGGAGCCCAATCAGGGAAGTTCTTGGCTTTCATTGTATTTGAGAGGGGAATTGAGGCCTCCCTAGATAAGATAGAAGCCATACTCAACATGAAGTCGCCTAAAAACCTGAATGAGACTCAGCAACTGGAGGGTAGAGTGGCCGCCATGGGAAGATTCATAGCCAGGTTAACAGATAAGTGCCTCACTTTTTTTCAAGTACTGAGGAAGGTGCATCCTTGGAATGGACAATGTGATGAGGATTTCAAGAAATTAAAACAATATCTAGCCAATTCGCCCCTTTTGAAGTGACCAGAGAAGGGTGACGTGCTTTATGCATATCTAGCAGTCTCCCTGCACGCTGTATCTGCCATCCTAGTGAAGGAGGAAGAAGCATCCAGTTTATTATGTAAGTCGAGTGCTCAGAGGGGCAGAAGCAAGGTATCTATGAATCAAACTATTTGCTTTCGCCTTAGTAACGATGGCTAGAAGCTCCGTCCATACTTCCAAGCCCACGCAAGGATGATAGCAAGGGAAGATTGATAGGGTGGTCAATTGAACTAAGTGAGTTCGATGTGGAGTATGAGCCAAGGAAGACAATTAAGTGGCAAGCATAGTTAGATTTTAGAGAAAAATTCTCAAATTTTTCCCAAGAAGAAACAATAGCACCTTTAAGAAAGCCGTGGGTGCTATTCATTGACAACTCATCTTGTTGAGCAGGCGGAGGCCTAGGGATACATTTACTGAGCCCTGATGGCCAGGGGCTGTATTACATGACAACACTGGCATTCAAAGTGATAAACAACGAAGCTGAGTATGAAGCACTTATAGCGGGACTGTTTGTGGCCGCTCGAATGGGGGCAACCGAGGTAGATGCCAAGTCGGACTCACAGGTAGTGGTAAATCAGGTGTTGGGCCTGTACACTATGAAAGGCGAGAAGCTAAAAAAATATCTGGCACAAGTCTAGAAAATTCATGACCTCTTCTCATATTTCACTATAACCTAGATACCAAGGGAGACAATGAGGTCGCAGATAAATTGGCACGGGCAACATCAGGAATGGAAGAAGTGCCTCTACCTTGGCAAGTAGAAAGGAGGGCCATCGAGGTCCCAATTGTTGGCATGAAGGTAGGTGATTTGGCATCCCAGAATGGGCGAGCTGAGTAGTAGAGTACTTAGACGAAGGAAAACTACCAGAAATAAGAGAAGAGGAAAGGAGGATAAAAAAAAAGGCGACTAGATTCCTACTCATCGATGGAGTCCTTTATAAAAGGGGCTTCTCCGCCTTTTTGCTACAATGCATCTCCACACAGGAAGCACAGTACATCTTAGCTAAGATACATGAGGGATATGTGGAAATGAATCCGGTGGAAGAACCTTGGCTAGGAAAGCAGTTTGAGCAGGATACTACTGGCCCAATGCTTTGAGGGGAGCACGAGAATTCACCAAGAAGTGTGTCAAATGCCTAACATATACACTAGTACCACATGCCCCTCCTGAGAGGTTAACATCTATGACAGCGCCGTGGCCTTTTACCCAGTGTGACATAGATCTAGTGGGACACTTTCAGCAAAGGAAGGGTGGAGTAAAATTCATGATAGTTGCTGTAGATTATTTCACAAAGTGGGCAGAGGCAAAGCAGTTGGCAACCATTAGGGTAGTGCCATAACAAAGTTCTTATGGAAGAATGTTGTTTGCAGATTCATAATCCCGCAAAGTATTGTAACAAACAATGAACACTAGTTTGACTTGGACCACTACAAGGAGTGATGTGCTGAATTGAAGATCAAAGCAAAGTACTCTTCCCCAGGCCATCCCCAAGCAAATGGTCAAGCTAAAGCAACAAACAAGGCCTTACTCTCAATCCTCAAGAAGAAGGTCGTGAAAAAGAAGGGTGATTAGGCGAACGAGTTGCTAGGGGTACTTTGGGCGTACAAAACTTCAGCAAAAACTCCAACAGAGGAATCCTCATTTACACTAGCATATGGGTGCGATGAGGTTGCTCTAGTCAAAGTAGGGTTACCAACCTACAGAATGAGCTACTTCCAAACCGCCCAAAATGATAAGAAGATAGAGGAGTATCTTGACTTACTAGAAGAAGAAAGAGAAATGGTAGAGGCCCGAATGTTGTGGAGAAGGAAAAAACTGATTAGTATGTTAATAAGAGGGTAAGGCCAAGACTTTTAAAGTAGGGGATCTGGTCCTAAAGAAGAGCGGGGTGACTACCCAAGGCAAAGGCCCCGATGGGAAGGGCCTTACCCATGGAACGCGGAACACTCGAAGAAATTTTACCAATAATGTTTGTAGTATTTACATTTCTTTTAATTTCTTTTCCCTAGTACCTGCATTATCACATTTATGAGCATGTTGCAGACGTACTAGCACCCGCTTATCACCATTTACGAGCATGTTATGGCTTGTTTATTAATAATTCTCCAGACAAAGAAAGAGCCCCTGATGAGTGCACGGAAGTGCACTCTAAATACTCTATAATGTGAATAGAAATTATAAAAAATGCTAAAATGTGAATAGAAATTATAAAAAATTAATGTGTATTCTTGAATTGAGTTTCTATTTACGTTTGGATACTCCTAAATAGTTTTTTTTTTTGTTTAATTTTAGAGTTTATAAAAGAGCAAGTTAAAGTCCAGTCAAATTCAAAGGAGGAGCTTCATGGGATTTGAGAGCAATTTGGATTAAGAAAAAAAAAATCACAAAAGGAAACTGCTAGGAGACAGTCTGGACATACTTTAGTATTTTGACCTTAACTTTTTACTCACATATCTAATTGATGCGATTCTTACTGCATTAGAAAACTATCTTAAAGGATTATAAATTTGTCTCTAATAAGAATTTCCAAATTCGAACTCCTGAAGTGTATACGTGGCTTCCAAGATGAGTCCTAAAATTTAGGTGATTTTTTTTATGCGGAAATTATGAAGACATTAGGGTTTCTTTCCTACCATATATAAGCATATCATTAGCACAAAATAGAGAGAAGGAGAGTCACAAGAGGTAGATTTCAAGAAAGGAGAAAATCACTTACATGGCTGCCATTTGCTTTGTCTTTCTTTAGAGATTTTTCTTATCTATTATATTTATAGGTAACTAAATTCTAAAGTAGGGTTAGGGATGAACTTGCACATTAGATTGTATTTTTAATTTATGTATTTGATTTTCAATTATTAAAATTCTTTTGTTTTATCATTCTTAATTCATTGTTGATGTATTCTTCTCCAAATAATCATAAAATTTATTATGTTTATGGATTCAGTCATGCATTTTCTATTGAATAGATTAGTTCTCTGATTAGCATTGAGGACCAACAAGGGAGAGTAATTGCTGACCAGGCAGGAATAGGTGAAGTGTTCACAGGTTATTTCTCTACATTATTTTCCACCTCTTGTCCCACTAGTTTTGATGAATGCTTGCATGCCTTGGAGTCAAAATTGATAGGTGATGAGGCACTAAAACTGCGTGATTAAGTTACTTAAGTGAATAAATTGTTTAATAAAAAGATGATTTAAGTACTTAATTATGCAATAGATCACAATACTTGAGTCAATTGATAAATTCTGGTATTGTTGTGCTTGAAAAGACTTATAATACAATTGTTTCACATGACAATAAATATTTCATTTTTATTCCTCTCATAACAGGGGTAGTTTGGGCAATACACAACAAAGATATCATTCAAGTGTGAATGTACACGTGCTGACCATTGCAAGACATGCAACACACATGCAATACACGTGCAGCATGAGCTGCACATTTGCTGTGAATTGTATAATAAAATGACAGCACGCGCTCGGCATGCTGGAACATATCACTTTGAGCAGCAGAGGAACGGAGGCTACACATGCAGCAGACCAGCCTTCGGATAGAACACCAGCTCACACATGCAGAAAAGTGCAAACACAGCAGACAGCAGCCTTCGGACAGCACTCACACCCATTCACACATGCAGGAGCACATCACACATGCAGAAAAGTGACACAGCCGGACTCACACATGCACACATGCAGACCAAACTCACATGGACAGCACACAAGCTGCACGTTACAGAACAGAACTTACACATGCAGCAACAAACCCACTCGGGCAGCATGTTACAGTAGACTCACACATGTAGAAAAGTGCAAACATAGCAAACAGCAGCCTCAAACGTGCAGCAACTCACACATACAGCAGAACACTCATTCGGACTCAAACATGCAGACCAACTCACACATGCAATACACATGCAGAAAGAAACTCACGTTGAAGACAACAGGTTTTATTCCTTTTGATTGGTTCTACAAAAGCACATGGGTATGCACTGGAACGTGGAAGATGCTGGGCGGAAGCTTTTATTGATGATTTTCTCTGTTTCTTTGGTCATTAATTCGGACAGTTCAGTAACTCAGTTTTGGAGTATTTCTTGCTTTGTTTTCATACAGTTCAGTAGCTTAGTTTTTGAGTTGTTAGTTTGTTCTTTCATTTTTACTTTACTTTTTCGTTTAGATGCAGAACAGGCTGGTTTTAGACGCTGGGCGGCCAGTTTATATTTCTTTCAGTTTCTTTTGGTTTTCGTTCGGCTACAGCTCTTTACATTCATTTTTTTTCGTTTCAATTTTATTCCATTGGGCGGCTTGTTTATTTTTTTCCTTTTCGTTCTTGTTAGTTTAGAGTTTAAGAGACGGCTAGAATTTATTTTTCTATCACTTTTACCTTTCCGTTTACGTTGCTTGTTTTTCACACCAGGTCGACAGCTTTTAATTTTTTTGTTGTTCTTAGTTCAGCATCTTTTTCTTTCTTGCATTTTCGGCGTCTGGAGGTGTTTATTGGAAGTTTATTTTCATTCTTTCTTGGTTAGTGCTTGGTAGAGGTGCAGACCTACGAGGGGGCTGCTTGACTTTATTTTAGTTTTTTTTACTTGCTTTCATTTGGGAGTTCTTCCATAGACGCCAGGCTTCATTTATTTATTTTTTTAGTTTCATTTCTTTGTTTGCTGAAACTTTTCTTCTCCTTTGTTATTCGGCTAGTATTTGTTTTCTTTCTTTTCTCTCATTTACCGTACTCGTTCTTAATGTTATACTTGTTCCTTTC
This sequence comes from Carya illinoinensis, assembly GCF_018687715.1. Lineage (NCBI taxonomy): Eukaryota > Viridiplantae > Streptophyta > Magnoliopsida > Fagales > Juglandaceae > Carya > Carya illinoinensis. The sequence continues at coordinate 8,466,027 of NC_056753.1, forward strand.
TCTTTCGGCCGGACAATATTAGTTTTCATCTCATTTAAATATTTTCTCACAGATTTTAATATGGCTTTGTTTAGATTAATTTTTATTGCTAGAAATATCATGTGTAGCTAATTTTTAGAAACTTGGGTTGTGGAATGAGATTTAATTTATTTTGGATTCTAGATCGATGCAATATTTTGTTGATAATTGTTGATTTCACTATGTTACTAGTCGGATTTAAATTGAAAATAGATTGCGGCTCTTGCTCGTGTTTTGTTGTTGACGTAAGGCACAACAAAAACTTGAAAATTATCAAGGCTTCTCTCGATTGCTTGTTAATGTGTGTTTGGCTAGTAAAATAGAGAATCCCTTAAAAAAAAATATTGCAAAAACTTGAGCTTAACATTTTTATCTTCCGTTTATCAATACCTTGATTGGATTGTTAATCGAGAAAATTATCTAGGATCTGAAATAAAGAGAGTCTCATACCCAACCCAAGTGTTTGTTAATTTGCCTTTTTGATTAGAAACTAAAATTTCAACTTCAATTTTTTTGTATTGCATTTTAATTTTATTTTCATCCCTCATAATCGACACATTTGTTACTCAAAAATCTCATATACGCTTTGATAACCCTTTGTCCCTGTGGAATACGATCCCGGACTTATCCTTGATACAACTTGACACTTCTACACTTGAAAGCACATTCGACCACAAGTCAAGTTTTTGGCACCGTTGCCAGGGACAACTGGTGTTTATTAGAGCATTCCTCTACTGCTGAGAGGACGCTGTGGAGCTGTGAACCTCTTCACAGCCTGGGTGACATCTAATCTTTTTCCCTTCTCTCTGTTTATTTTTTATGGTCTTTGATTATCTGCTCTTGTTTGTATGACTGGTTGGACTAGAGACCATACATCTCGACTGTTTGGGTAGAATCATTGACATCTTTTAGCTCTGCATCATCTTTTGTTGAATCATCATCAGACACTGATAGCATCATGGCTGAAAATGAGCATCATGATAGGGAAGTGGAGAATCCAAACAGGACTCTTAGAGAATATCTTCAGCCTGTTAGGACTAGCACACCTTCTTGCATCATTTTACCTTTTAATGCAAATGCTTTTAATTTCAAACCCGGGATGATTCCATTGTTACCACACTTTCATGGTATGGAATCTGAAAACCCCTATTTGCATATCAAAGAGTTTGAAGAAGTATGTTCCACATAAGATTGAAACTGTTTCCATTTTCCTTAAAAGACAAGGCTAAGACATGGTTGAATTCCTTAAGACCAAGATTCATTGGGACTTGGCAAGAAATGCAAACTGAATTTTTAAAGAAAATTTTTCCCATGCATCGAACCAATGCCTTGAAAAGACAGATCATGAATTTTGGCCAAAAGGATGTGGAAACATTTTATCATTGTTGGGAACGATTCAAAGACCTTTTAAATGCATGTACTCATCATGGATATGAGAATTGGAGGGTCATTAGTTTTTTTTATGAGGGGTTGCAACAAAAAATGAGACAATTTGTGGAGACCATGTGTAATGGAGCGTTTTTTAACAAAGAACCTGAGGAAGCTTTTGAATATTTTGATTATCTAGCTGAAAATGCACAATCATGGGATACATCTGATGTTCATGATAGGTCGGAAAGTTCAAGGACAATTTCAGGGGGTGGAAAATATAATTTGAGAGAAGTAGATGATTTGAATGCTAGGTTGGCTATGATTTCTAAGAAATTAGAAACCATAGAACTGAAGAAAGTGAATGAAGTACAAGCTGTACCTCAGATTACCTTGAGCTGTAATATTTGTGAAGGCCAATGGCATTCAACTAATGATTGCCCAACCATTCCAGCTTTTAAAGAAGTTCTTTTGGATCAATCTAATGCTGTTAATATGGTTGCTAAATCTTTTTCAGGTCCTTATTCCAACACCTACAATTCGGGATGGAGAAATCACCCTAATTTCAGTTGGAGAGGTGATCAAGCTGCTTTACCTGCACCCAACATAGCTGGTCCTTCACAAATTGTACCCTACACTACTCCAAGAGGTCCAGGACCATCTCAATATGCCAACCACATGGTCACAGCTCAGAAAAAGAACCTTGAAGACAATTTCCAGCAATTATCCACCAACTTCCAGCAGCTGTTCACCAATTTTCAGCAATTCATGCAAAGCCAAACTGCTATCAACAATCAAAATTCACAAGCCATTGCTGAGATTCGTGGGTCAGTCACAAGGTTGACTACAACCATGAGTGCTCAAGAGAAAGGGAAGTTCCCTGCACAATCTCAGCCTAATCCCCAAGGCCAAAACCAGCAATTTCAAAGTATGGCAGGAGATTCAAATGTCAAGCAATTCAAGGCTATTACAACCTTGAGAAGTGGTAAGGTGATTGGCATTCCAGCTCAAGAGGTAGAAAAGAATGGTAACACTTCTAAACCTCCTTCTGAAAATGAGGAACATGATCATTTGAAATCTGAAAGTGTCCCAAGCACTACACTTGCACCTTTTCCTCAAAGGTTAGCCCCTTTGCACAAAGATAAGCATCACGCTGAAATTCTTGAAATTTTTAAGCAAGTTAGGATAAATATACTATTGTTAGATGCTATTCAACAGATTCCTACCTATGCTAAATTTTTAAAGGATTTATGTACCGTAAAAAGAAAATTGAATGTGCAAAAGAAAGCTTTTCTTACTGAGCAAGTTAGTGCTATTATCCAAACCAACACTCCTCCCAAATACAAGGACCCAGGATCCCCTACCATAGCTTGCATGATAGGGAGCTCAAAAATAGGCCAAGCATTATTAGACTTAGGTTCAAGTGTGAACTTATTGCCTTATAATGTTTATGTTCAGCTTGGATTGGGTGAGTTGAAATCTACTTCTATCACATTCCAGTTGGCTGATAGGTCTATTAAGATTCCAAAAGGTGTTGTGGAAGATGTTTTGGTTCAAGTAGACAAATTCTACTATCCAGTAGACTTTGTCGTACTCGACATGCAATTGACTAATCATTCTACTTTCCAAGCACCTGTTATCTTAGGAAGACCCTTCTTGGCTACTTCTAATGCACTCATAAATTGTAGAAGTGGAGTTTTAAAGTTGAGTTTTGGAAATATGACCTTGGAGCTAAATATTTTTAATCTTTGCAGGCAACCGCAAGAAGTTGAAGAAGTTCATGAAGTGAATTTGCTGGAAAATTTCATTGATGAAAATTCTGCACATTACTTTCAACTTATTGACTCTTTAGAGGAATTTGAAGAAGATTTGAAAATATTTGATAATGTTAATAACTCATCTCTTGTTTCCTCAATAGGTCAGCAAGTTACACCACCACGGAGGCCAAAATTTGAGCAACTTCCACCATTGACATCAACCCTCAAGCCTTCGGAGGAGCAATCCCCAACTTTGGACTTCAAACCTCTTCCATTGGAGTTGAAGTATGCTTTCTTAGGACCACAAAGCACCTTCCCTGTGGTAATTTCTTCTCACTTAACTAGTGAACAAGAAGATAAATTGCTAGAGGTCCTTAAGAAGCATAAAAAGTCTATTGGGTGGACAATGGCTGATATAAAAGGTATAAGTCCCTTGGAGTGTACCCATAGGATTTATTTAGAAGATGATACAAAGCCTTCTAGGGAAATGCAAAGAAGGTTAAATCCCACAATGAAGGAAGTGGTTAAAGGTGAGGTGTTGAAATTGCTTGATGTGGGTATCATTTACCCCATCTCGGATAGCAAGTGGGTAAGTCCCATTCATGTAGTTCCAAAAAAATCCAGGCTTACCATTGTTAAAAATGAACAAAATGAATCGATTCCTACGAGGATTCCTATTGGTTGGCGCATGTGTATAGATTATAGGAAGTTGAATGCCGCCACTAGGAAAGATCATTTTCCTTTGCGTTTTCTTGATCAAGTGTTAGAAAAAGTTGCTAGACATGCCTTTTATTGTTTCTTAGATGGATTCTCCGGTTACTATCAATTAGAAATAGCACCAGAGGATCAAGAAAAGACCACCTTTACTTGTCCTTTTGGTACTTTTGCTTTTAGGAGAATGCCTTTTGGTTTATGCAATGCACCAGCAACTTTTCAAAGATGCATGCTTAGCATTTTTAGTGACATGATTGAGAACACTCTAGAAGTGTTTATGGATGATTTTTCTGTATTTGGTGATTCATTTGAGAGTTGTTTAACCAATTTACAAGTTGTTTTGGCCAGGTGTGAAGAGAAGCAATTGCTACTTAATTGGGAGAAGTGTCATTTCATGGTACAACAGGGCATTGTTCTGGGACATATTGTTTCATCTAGAGGACTTGAAGTAGATAGAGTAAAAATTGAGTTGATTTCTAAACTTCCTAAACCTAAGTCAATAAAAGACATTAGATCTTTTCTTGGGCATGCGGGTTTTTATAGGAGATTTATCAAAGACTTTAGCTCTACTTCTAAGCCTCTATGTAAGCTATTGATGAATGATGTAAAATTTGATTGGACACCCAAGTGTCAAGAAGCTTTTTGTCGGCTTAAAACTTTGCTAACCACTGCTCCTATTCTTCAACCTCCTGATTGGTCACTTTCTTTTGAAATCATGTGTGATGCAAGTGATTTTGCTATAGGAGCTGTTCTTGGACAGCGTAGGAACAAACTTCCTTATGTCATTTACTATGCAAGTAAAACTTTGAATTTTGCTCAAAAAAATTATTCTACTACTGAAAAAGAATTACTTGCTGTGGTATTTGCTTTAGAGAAGTTTCGTGCATATATTCTTGGTTCTCCTATAGTCATCTTTACTGACCATGCAGCTCTCAAGTATTCATTGACAAAGAAAGATGCAAAACCAAGGTTGATTAGATGGATACTTTTACTCCAGGAGTTCAATATTATCATCAAAGACAAGAAAGGAGTAGAGAATGTGGTAGCCGACCATTTGTCTAGGCTCACAGTTGCTGAAACTGAACAACCGACACCTGTTCTTGATTCTTTTCCTGATGAACATCTTATGTTAGTTGAAAATTTGCCTTAGTTTGCTGATATAGTTAATTTCTTGGTGACAGGACAAACACCACCTCATTGGAGCGCTCAAGATATACGGAAATTCATGCATGAGGTGAGATTGTTCTTTTATGATGATCCTTACCTTTTCAGGTATTGTTCAGATCAAATCATTAGGAAGTGTGTGCCCAATGATGAAATTTTTGGTGTCTTAAATTTTTGCCATACGGAAGCTTGTGGTGGGCATTTTTCAGCCCACAAAACAGTGGCCAAAATTTTTCAAAGCGGATTTTATTGGCCAACCATGTTCAAGGATGCCTTCAGTTTTTGTAAAACTTGTGAACCTTGTCAGAAATTAGGAGGAATCACTAGGAGAAATATGATGCCTATGCAACCCATACTAGTGATTGAAATTTTTGATTGTTGGGGGATAGATTTTATGGGACCATTTCCTTCTTCTTATGGCTATTTATACATTTTGCTTGCTGTTGACTATGTTTCTAAGTGGGTTGAGGCAGTCCCTTGCAAATCTAATGATCATCAAGTTGTTTTAAAATTTTTTAAAGAAAACATTTTTGCAAGGTTTGGCATGCCTAAAGCCATAATCAGTGATAATGACACCCACTTTTGTAACAAGCATTTCTCGGCCTTAATGAAGAAGTATGGTATCCATCACAAAATCTCTACTCCCTATCATCCTCAAACCAATGGACAAGCTGAACTAGCAAATATGAAGATTAAAAACATTCTTGAAAAAACAGTTAACCCAAACAGGAAGGATTGGTCTTTGAGATTGTCTGATGCCTTGTGGGCTTATAGAACAGCCTTTAAAACCATTTTGGGCATATCTCCATATAGACTAGTGTATGGTAAGGCTTGCCATTTGCCTGTAGAGTTGGAACATAGAGCGTATTGGGCCATTAAGCAATGCAATTTTAACATTGATAAAGCTGGTTGTGTAAGAAAATTGCAGTTGTCTGAGTTGGATGAGTTGAGGATGGATGCCTACAACAACTCTAAGTTGTCCAAAGAAAGAATGAAGAACTTCCATGACAAACACATCCAACGTAAGACTTTTGAGTCTAATCAAAAAGTTTTATTGTACAACTCTCGGTTACACTTGCTCCCTGGTAAGTTAAGGTCTCGATGGAGTGGGTCTTACGTGGTACAAAGTGTTTTTCCTCATGGTGCTATAGAGATAATGAATCCTCTCAATGGTAACATTTTTAAGGTTAATGGTCAAAGGCTCAAGCCTTTTATTTCTAACTTTGGACCTGAGGAATCTACTCTACATTTGCTTGATCCTAATTGATGGTTCTTGATCTATTCATTTCTTTTCATTGTCTTTTGTTCTTCAGCTTTTATTTTTTATTTTGGTTGCATTCCTTTCGAAGCTATCCAGGTACTTCCTTTTCCTCTTTCCTTCAGTTTTTCTTTGAATTTTCAGTTCTTCTTTTAGTTGTTTTGCCCCTTAACTGCTCTCTTTGTGTAAATTCTTTCGTTTCTCTTGCATCATTGAGGATAATGCTACAATCTAGTTGGGGGTGGAAGAGAATTTATTTCTCTGTTTGCATGCCTTAGACATATTTTGGTCCACTTTGGGGGAGTGTTAGTAATGAGTTGAAAGCAGATTAAATCTCTCATTCTTGAAGTTTACACTATGGAAAGTGATTCAAAAAAAAAAAAAAAATTTGTTGAGGTCATGGAACATGTGGAATGTAGTGCAAATATGAGTATATGTCAAAAGAGGGACTTATCCATTTTATTTAGTTGTTAAACCAAGTGAAAGATGTTAAAAGTTTTGCTAAAAGACACACAACACATACCCGGAAGGCCTAGAATGACTACATTGAGTCATTGTTGGTTGATTTACACTTCAATTGTTTGAGACTCTAATGAACCATATCCTAATGGCTTAGAAAGAAATCTGAAATGAATTAAATGAGAAAAGGGACAAGCCAGGGATCCAAAAAAAAAAAAAATCCTTTAGGTAGACTAGTGGTAAGGGCTGACTTGTGAAAGTGTGGGTAGACGCACATTCATAGTTCCGATTCCCCCACTAGGAAATCTAAAAACATAAATTACATCTGTGTAGTAGAAAAGGCTGCCTACTACCGGGGTCCTTACGAAAAAACGAAAGAAAAAAAGAAGTAGGCGCCTTTCAAAGTGTAATAGCGTGAAAGCCGCCACTACAATGGTTTTGAATTAGAGTAAGACCATGTGCTTTTCGCAGATTGGTTTTTGTGATTGAAACTGTTAATGTTTCTTGGTAGTCGATCTTGAAATTCTAACCCCATTTCCATGCACTTGAAAGAAAGTAAGCTTTGTTACATGTAATTCCCTTGGTTGATTAACTAAATTGTGTATAAATCTCTTAGTTGATACAAAATTCAGATTAATCTATCTCCATTGTTCTTAAACTCATCAAATCTATTTCATGGCATGTGATCCTCGAACTTCTTTTGAAATCGTTCACTTTATTTGCCAGAGTCTAGCAAAAAGCTAGTTGGGGGGTGTGATGAAGCACTAAAACTGCGTGATTAAGTTACTTAAGCGAATAAATTGTTTAATAAAAAAATGATTTAAGTACTTAATTATGCAATAGATCACAATACTTGAGTCAATTAATAAATTCTGGTATTTTTGTGCTTGAAAAGACTAATAATACAATTGTTTCACATGACAATAAATATTTCATTTTTATTCCTCTCATAACAGGGGTAGTTTGGGCAATACACAGCAAAGATATCATTCAAGTGTGAATGTACACGTGCTGACCATTGCAAGACATGCAACACACATGCAATACACGTGCAGCATGAGCTGCACATTTGCTGTGAATTGTATAATAAAATGACAGCACACACTCGGCATGCTGGAACATATCACTTTGAGCAGCAGAGGAACGGAGGCTACAGCAGGGGAAGACCCTTGGACGGCTGGAGCAGAAAAACTTACACATTCAGCAGACCAGCCTTCGGACAGAACACCAGCTCACACACGCAGCATGTTATATTACAATAGACTCACACATGCAGAAAAGTGCAAACACAGCAGACAGTAGCCTCCGGACAGCACTCACACCCATTCACACATGCAGAAAAGTGACACAGCCGGACTCACACATGCACACATGCAGACCAAACTCACATGGACAGTACACAAGCTGCACATTACAGAACAGAACTTACACATGCAGCAACAAACCCACTCGGGCAGCATGTTACAATAGACTCACACATGCAGAAAAGGTGCAAACACAGCAGACAGCAGCCTCAAACGTGCAGCAACTCACACATACAGCAGAACACTCATTCGGACTCAAACATGCAGACCAACTCACACATGCAATACACATGCAGAAAGAAACTCACGTTGAAGACAGCAGGTTTTATTCCTTTTGATTGGTTCTACAAAAGCACATGGGTATGCGCTGGAACGTGGAAGATGCTGGGCGGAAGCTTTTATTGATGATTTTCTCTGTTTCTTTGGTCATTAATTCGGACAGTTCAGTAGCTCAGTTTTGGAGTATTTCTTGCTTTGTTTTCATACAGTTCAGTAGCTTAGTTTTTGAGTTGTTAGTTTGTTCTTTCATTTTTACTTTACTTTTTCGTTTAGATGCAGAACAGGCTGGTTTTAGACGCTGGGCGGCCAATTTATATTTCGTTCAGTTTCTTTTGGTTTTCGTTCGGCTATAGCTCTTTACATTCATTTTTTTTCGTTTCAGTTTTATTCCATTGGGCGGCTTGTTTATTTTTTTCCTTTTCGTTCTTGTTAGTTTAGAGTTTAAGAGACGGCTAGAATTTATTTTTCTATCACTTTTACCTTTCCGTTTACGTTGCTTGTTTTTCACACCAGGTCGGCAGCTTTTAATTTTTTTGTTGTTCTTAGTTCAGCATCTTTTTCTTTCTTGCATTTTCGGCGTCTGGAGGTGTTTATTGGAAGTTTATTTTCATTCTTTCTTGGTTAGTGCTTGGTAGAGGTGTAGACCTACGAGGGGGCTGCTTGACTTTATTTTAGTTTTTTTTACTTGCTTTCATTTGGGAGTTCTTCCATAGACGCCAGGCTTCATTTATTTATTTTTTTAGTTTCATTTCTTTGTTTGCTGAAACTTTTCTTCTCCTTTGTTATTTGGCTGGTATTTGTTTTCTTTCTTTTCTTTCATTTACCGTACTCATTCTTTATTTTATACTTGTTCCTTTCTCTTTCGGCCGGACAATATTAGTTTTCATCTCATTTAAATATTTTCTCACAGATTTTAATATGGCTTTGTTTAGATTAATTTTTATTGCTAGAAATATCATGTGTAGCTAATTTTTAGAAACTTGGGTTGTAGAATGAGATTTAATTTATTTTGGATTCTAGATCGATGCAATATTTTGTTGATAATTGTTGATTTCACTATGTTACTAGTCGGATTTAAATTGAAAATAGATTGCGGCTCTTGCTCTTGTTTTGTTGTTGAGGTAAGGCACAACAAAAACTTGAAAATTATCAAGGCTTCTCTCGATTGCTTGTTAATGTATGTTTGGCTAGTAAAATAGAGAATCCCTTAGAAAAAAAATATTGCAAAAACTTGAGCTTAACATTTTTATCTTCCCTTTATCAATACCTTGATTGAGTTGTTAATCGAGAAAATTATCTAGGATCTGAAATAAAGAGAATCTCATACCCAACTCAAGTGTTTGTTAATTTGCCTTTTTGATTAGAAACTAAAATTTCAACTTCGATTTTTTTGTATTGCATTTTAATTTTATTTTCATCCCTCATAATCGACACATTTGTTACTCAAAAATCTCATATACGCTTTGATAACCCTTTGTCCCTGTGGAATACGATTCTGGACTTATCCTTAATACAACTTGACACTGCTACACTTGGAAGCACATTCGACCACGAGTCAATAGGAGATATGAAGTCCTGGCTCTCTAAACCATTCACCCGAGAGGAAGTAAGAGGTGCTGTGTTTCAGATGAATCCATTAGGGTCACCTGGACCTGATGGTTTCCCAGCTCATTTCTATCAAAAACATTGGGAAGTGGTGGGGGAGGAAGTAAACTCTTATGCACTCGAAGTCCTAAATTGTAGTAGGTCCCTCCAAGATGTTAATGACACTTACATATCCCTTATTCCCAAAGTGAAAAACCCCAAGAGAGTAGCTGAGTTTAGACCAATTAGTCTTTGTAATGTGCTGTATAAGATTGTGTCTAAAACCCTTGCTAATAGAATGAAAGGTATTCTCCACAACCTTATATCACTCAATTACCAAAGTGCCTTTGTCCCGGGTAGGCTCATCTCAGACAATATATTAGTAGCTTATGAAGCTCTACACTCTATGAACTCGAGAATGAAAGAAAAAAGAGGATGTATGGCACTAAAAATTGACATGAGTAAGGCATATGACAGGATAGAGTGGAGTTTTGTTGAAGCTGTAATGGTCAAGATGGAATTCCCACTGAGATGGATTAGGCTCATTCAGTCCTGCCTTAATTCAGTATCCTATTCCATTTTAGTTAATGGAGAGCCACAAAGGAAATTCAAGCCATCGAGGGGACTTAGACAAGGAGATCCAGTGTCTCCCTACATTTTCATCATGTGTGCAGAAGCCCTCTCCTCAATGTTGAAAAGAGCTGAACAAGTTGGACAGATCACTCCTGCACCTGTTGGAAGAGGCCCCATCACAGTTAATCATCTATTTTTTGCAGATGATAGCATTCTCTTCTGTCAAGCAACATCCAAGGAACTAGCATGTGTCCTCAAAGTCCTTGAAGTCTATGGAAAGGCCTCGGGTCAAGTCCTGAACAAAGATAAGTCTTCAATCCTCTTCAGCAAGAACACACAGACAACATGTAGGACTCAGATATTGCAGCAAGCATGTGTTAAAGCAACAAGCAACTTCGAGAAGTATTTGAGACTTCCAGCTATAGTGGGGAGGCAGAAAGTGGCAACCTTTCACACACTCATTGACAGAACTTGGGCTAGAATGGTTAATTGGAAAAACAAGTTTCTGTCAAATGCAGGGAAAGAAGTCCTCTTAAAATTAGTGTTACAAGCCATTCCCTCTTATGCAATTTGGATTTTCCTACTACCAACCTCAATTACAAACAGGCTGAACCAACTTATAAGAAAATTCTGGTGGGGATACAATGAGGATACCTCAAAGATTCAGTGGGTAAGGTGGAATCAACTCAGCTACAGCAAAGAGGCGGGTGGTCTTGGGTTTAGAGATTTCAGAAGCTTCAACCTGGCTCTACTTGCTAAACAAGGATGGAGGATTTTACAAAATCCATCCTCTTTAGCTGCTATGGTCTTAAAACAAAAATACTTTCCAAAAATTGGCTTCCTAGATGCAACACTGGGGGCAAGGCCTTCTTTTGCGTGGAGAGGAGTGTGTGCAGGTCTGGAAATTCTAAGAGAGAGACTAGTGTGAAGAGTGGGCAGTGGGCACAATATTAACATTTGGAAGGACTGGTGGATAACCTCTTTTCCATCAAAAAGAGTAGTCTCTACTCGACCAGTGGGCTATGAGTGTGAAAAGGTAAGTGATCTTATAGACAGTGATCTAAAAACCTGGAAGTATCCTCTCAATCAGGAGCTGTTAACTGCACAAGAGTATGAAGCTGTAAAAGCAATTCCCATCAGTGCTGGGGGTAGGGAAGATAGGATGGTCTGGCACTTCACCACCAATGGCCAGTATTCAGTGAAAAGTGGGTACCATGTTCACAGGCAAATGGAGGCTGATTTTCAGGGGGAGTTATAAAAAAAAAAAAACACAGGTCAAGCATGTGTGGAAGAGTATATGGAAGCTAAAGACCTCTCCAAGTCTCAAACAATTCGTGTGGAGAGCATGTAGTGAGGCCCTACCAATACTAGCAAATCTAAAGAGAAGGAAGGTTGTAGAGGATAGCAATTGCCTTATTTGTTCTCAAGCCATTGAAACCTCAAGTCATGCCTTGTGGAGCTGTGTTGCAGCTCAGGATGTGTGGAAACAAAGCTGTAAAAAGGTCCAGAAGATGTCCTGCCATAGTTACCTCTTTTTTGATATCTGGTCCTTGCTAGTAGAGAACTTGGATGCTACTGAACTAGAAGATACTGCAGTGGTACTGAAAAGGATTTGGTCTAGAAGAAACGAGCAATATCATGGGAAAGGATTCATCCATCCCACTAAGCTGGATCAACAGGCCATAGAAGAAGTATCCATTTTCAGAGAATCCCTTATAACAGATCAAGGAACAAAGAAACAGGCTGGATCAGTAGGACTTAGGTGGGCCAAACCAATGCAGAACTCCTACAAGCTCAATTGGGATGTAGCTATTAGAGCAAAGGAGGGAAGAGTTGGGATAGGTGTGATAGTCAGGGACTTCCAAGGACAGGTAGTTGGCACTGTAAGAGCTCAAAGACCTTTAAGAGGGACTCATTTCAATGCTGAGGCTTATCGTCTATTGGTTGCAGCTGAGTTTAGCAGAGACCTAGGGATGCAACAGGTCTGTTTGGAGGGTGATGCAAAGCGGGTGGTGGATGATTTGCAGAGCAAAGCAATGGACTGGAGCTTAGGGGGGTGCCTGATTGAAGATGTGAAAAGGGTATTGAATTCAAGTGTCAACTGGACAGCCTCCCATGTCCATAGAGAGGCAAATATGGCAGCACACCAACTTGCAAAAGTGGCTACAGAGATGGAAGAAGATGTCTATGAGCTTGAGAGATGCCCAAACTGTGTTTTCCATATTGTACACAGGGAGATGATGTAGCCGAGTGGACCTATGTCACTTTGGACCATAGAGAGTTGTATCCCTTTAATTCATGGTTAATGAGATCAATATTTCAAAAAAAAAAAAAAGATTAGTTCTCTGATTATGTTTGGATCAATTATTTATCTATATTGATTTAATTTTTTGCTGCAATATCACTCCCTGAGTATATTGTCATCATTGGATTTTCTCAATAGGGATAGTAATTTATGTATTTTAAAAGTGGTGAATGATTTTTCAAAGGATTACATTTGATTTAATTTTAGTTTATAAATCTATACCTTCTGATTAGAAATTTTAAAAATTGAGTTCCTAATTGAGTTATCCAATGAATTAAGAATAATTAAAATACCAGATTTGTGCAAGAGATTCCCGACGCTCTACTGTTCGTCAAATTTGAGTACTTTTTCTGTTAATCACTTTGCTTCACTTTAATTTGCATTTAAAAATAATCTTTGTTCTCCATTATGTATTTAATATTTTTCTTTAGTTTATTTGTTCATTCTGCTATTCTTTTAATTTGTCTCCTTGTGGAATCGACACCCCAAAGCTGTGCTACAACTATTGCTCTATTCTTTGGGCATAATCAAATTTTGGCGCCATTGCTGGGGAGACAGTAGAATAATTGCTAGATAGTTTTTCTTTTCAGCAATTTGTAAAGGCGGTAACTTTGTTCCCTTTTTTAACTTGCTACATCTTTATTTTATTTTCTTTATCTTTTCATAGTTTTGTTTTTTTTAAGTGTTGCATTTTTCTCTACCTTGCATGCACAGATATAGAGATGCCTTGGGTCGGTTTGCTTGTAGACTAGTGTTAGAGTTAGAGTCACCTTGCCTAAGAGTGTCCCATATTTGCTGAAATGAGAGGAATGTATGAGGAACAATGCAATGCCTTAGGTATGTACATGAAGCTTGTGACACCTTTCTCTGATACCTACAATTCTGGGTGGCATAATCACCCCAATTTTAGCTGGAAGTTTGAAAATCAGCCGCTTGCACAACCCCTTAGATCATATCCTGCACCATATCATACACCTTCATCTTTTAGGAATTCCGTAGAAGATACTTTACATTCTTTTATTGAAGCACAGGGTAAAACTAATCAAAAGTTTGAATATTTGATTATGTAGCTTGTTGAAAAACATAAAGAGATTAAGAGTCATATATCCAAGATGATGAGCTCCTTGAGTGTAAATGAGTATGGCAAGTTCCCTTCTCAACCTCAATCTACACCCCAAGCTCAGCATATGGTGCAAGGAAATTTGAAAGAGGTTAATGCCATTGTGACGAGAAGTGGTAAGTCCTTACACATCCCAACAACTGATAAGCTAGATAATATTGAAAAGGAACAAAGCAATGATAGTAACCAATTGCCCAAGGAAGCCGAGGTAATCAAGAGCTCAGCTAAGGTACCATTTCCTCATGCTTTAAAATCTGGTATGCGAACTTTAGATTTTAGTAATGAAATCTTGGAGAACCTCAGGCAAGTAAAGATTAACCTTCCTCTTTTGCATGTTATTAAACAAGTTCCTACTTATGAAAAAGTTCTTAAAGATTTGTGTACAGTTAAGAGGAAGCACCATGTTAAGAAGACAACATTTCTGACAGAACAAGTTAGTACTTCGATTGAACAGTGAATTCCTCTTAAGTACAAGGATCTTGGTTGTCCAACCATTGCATGTAATATTGGGAATCATGAGTTTGGGCAAACCTTGCTAGATTTAAGCCAACTTCTATTGTGCTTCAATTGGCCGATCATTCAGCTAAGAAACCAAGAGGGATAATTGAGGATGTTTCGATCCAAATTGAAAAATTTTATTATCCTATTGATTTCTTAATCCTCGACACTAGTTCTCTTGTTGACTCTAATTCTAAAATCCCCTTAATTTTAGGTAAACCTTTTCTCGCTACTGCTAACACTCTTATTAATTGCAGGAATGGTCTAATGAAGCTCTTTTTTGGGAATATGACTCTCGAGTTGAATATTTTCCATATTGAGAAACAACCAATAGAGGATGACGAGTGCCACCAAACTTATATGATTGACACACTCATAGACAAGGGAGTTCATACAACTTATGATTTTGATCCCATTGAATATTTCCTTGTTAATTCCGAATTTGATACTATTAGTGATTCATATAATATTGTTGATATTTGTGCTATTTTTATAAAACTCAGGATTATGAAACACGGGCATGGCAATCAAAATTTGTGAAGTTGCCTAAGAAAGGTGAAAGAGAGATTCCTATAAGTATGAGAGCACCAAGAGTCAAAATTAAAACTTTTGCCTAAGTCAAAAATCTATAAGGCTAAAATGAAAACGTTTCGTGGTAAAAATATTCTTAGGAAGAGGTTTGAACCTAATGACCGATTATACTTATATGATTTTGGATTTCACAAGCACCAAGGAAAACTTCGGTTTAGGTAGACTGACCCCTTTGTAGTGAAAAATATTTCTGAAAACGTGGCGGTAGAAATAGAGGATACTAAGGATGGTTAGATATTTAAAGTAAATAGTCAACGCCTTAAAGTATTAATTGATAGGCAAGTTCCAGAAGTGAAAGACATTCCACTTATGGATCCGGTCTCTCAACCTTGGCCACACCACACAGGTATGTTTTTCTTTATTTGTTTTGTTTTATTTTCATTTTCTCTTATTTTATTTCTTTTCCTTTTTGTTTGCTATTGTTTTCTTTGTTTTTGTTTGCAGGATATTTTCATTTCATCATTTCAAATTACGATCTTCGGTGCTTAGTGAGATACTATTGTCACTCATCAAGTATATTCTATCATTTTTAGTTATTCTCCATTCAATTTTCATTCTTAAAAATTGAGAACAATGTTTTATTTAAGTTGGGAGGTGGTGGTACAAATTCAGTATTTAAAATGATTGTTGAAACTCTATGACATATTTTTATATGTCAATTTTTTGCATCACACATGCACCATTTTCACATGTGTACTCATTCTCATTCATAGTCATTTTCGTGAATTTACCAAACCCACCATAATCACTTTTTGCTGAAGCATTCATAGAACCCCTAATGGCTCATCCAAGCTTTGTGGTAAGATGGTGGTTTGATACATGTAACTAGAGAACTATTTTGCTTAAGTATTCATGTGAGTTTGGAGAGGATTGAGAGCCTACAAATACAGTAAATTGTGATAAGTGTTCATTGATTTGTTGAATTGGGCACTACTTTTGAGCATATCATTACATAGTGGTAAGATGGTGGATATATTTAGGATATGACCAAGGTCAACTTAGGATGAACGTTTGAGCCTTTCAAGCTAACCATTTGCATCATAGACCCCTAGTAGCCAACTTTGAGTCAATAAACATATGTAGCTTTTTCTTTTCATACGCCCATATCATCCATACCTCTCCATATTAGAGTATAACGTATACACTAATTTTTCTACCATTTTTACTTCCAAGTGTATACTAGGTGTGGAATTTGTATTTTTTATTATTTTGTTTTATTATTTTCAATTAAAAAAAAAAGAAAAAGAAAAGAGAAGAGTACAAGTTGCAAAGTGTTCAATTGAGTGAGCTTTAATAAATAAATAAATAAAAAATAAGGGTTGGGTAGAAATGGCAAGAATACCAACGTGGCATGCATTTGTCTATCAAATTGTTGAAAAAAAAAAGAGAAAAAAGGAAGAAGAAGGAAAAGTATTATTATTTGATGATCTGAAAAGTTGGAGAGTACATCAAGTGAGAAGCGTGATTTACTGAGATATTTAATAAGATTTCCTTTGTATGTACTTGGAAGTTTTTGAATCATTTTCATCTTTTTTTTTTTCATATAGCCCCGAACCCATGCCACGTTATAGCCTTTTGTGTTGACCGTTCTGATCCTAAGTAAGTTTTTGGAAAGACTGGGGGAAGTTTCATTTGTTAGTATTCCTATTATAAGATCAATGTTTGCTTGTTGCTTGTGCATAATTGCCTAATTTTCCATAAGAGTGTGTGTACATCCATTGTCAACTCTATAAAGAGAGCCCTTACATGAAACACTATTATACCCGTGAGTTATGGAGTTGAACTTTTTGCTTGAAATTTTATTGATGTTGCATGTGTCAAGGTTAGTGGTAAGATGGTTATGATTTGGAGAATACGCACACACTTTGTGGATTGCTATAGGTGGATTGATCTTGATGGGTTATTGGATTCCTTAAATTGCTTGGACATGTGAATCTGGAAAGTGTGACTTGGTGGCCTTTGTGTGTGATTTTCTTTGGTTTTTTTCATTGTTTTGACATGAAAAATGCTAGGGACTAGCAATGAGTAAGTTGGAGGGCGTGATGAGTGCACAAAAGTGCACTCTAAATACCCAATTATTGGATTAAAATGCTAAAATATGAATAGAAATCATAGAAATTAATGTGTATTATTGAATTAAATTTCTATTTACGTAGGGATACTCCTAAGCAATTTTTTTTTTTTTTTTTAATATTTACTTTCAAAGTTTATAAAAGAGCAATGTAAAGCCCAGTCAAATTTAAAGGAGGATCTTCATGGAGTTTGAGAGCAACTTGAATAAAAAAAAATCACAAAAGGAATTAACTGCAAGAAGTCCAAATCTAAAATTTGTTAGGAGATAGTCTGGACATACTTTAATATTTTGACCTTAACCTTTTACTCATCTATCGGATTAATACTATTCTTAATGAATTAGAAATCTATCTTAAAGGGCAATAAATTTGTCTCTAATAAGAATTTTCAAATTTGAACTCTTGAAATGCATACATGGCTGTCAAGATGAGTCCTAAAATTTTAAGTGATTTTTTATACGGAAATTATGAAGACATTAGTGTTTCTTTCCTACCCTATATAAGCATATCATTAGTACAAAATAGAGAGGAGGAGAGTCACAAGAGGTAGATTTGAAGAGAGGAAAAAATCACTTCCATGGCCGCCGATTTCTTTATTTTTCTTTATTTTTTTTTGTCCATTATAATTATGAGTAATTGACTTTTCAAGTAGGGCTAGGGATGAACTTGCACATTTGATGGCATTTTTAATTTATGTATTTGATTTTCAATTACTAAACTCTTTTGTTTTATCATTCTTAATTCATTGTTTATGTTTTCTTCTCCGAATAATCATAGAATTTATTTTGTTTATTGATTTAGTCATGCTTTTTCTATTGATTGGATTAGGTTTTTAATTATGTTCGGATAAATTATTTATCTATATTGATTTAGTTCTTTGCTGGAATATCGCTCTCTGAATATATTGTCATTGTTGAATTTTCTCAATAGGGATAGTAATTTACGTATTTTAAAAGTGGTGAATAATTTTTTAAAGGGTTACATTTGATTTAATTTTGGTTTATAAATCTATACTTTCAGATTGGAAATTTTGGGACTTTTGAGAATTGAGTTATCCAATGAATTAAGAATAATTAAAATACCGGCTTCGTGCAAGGGATTCTTGACGCTCTATAATTCGTCAAATTTGAATACTTTTTGGTTAATCACTTTGCTTCACTTTAGTTTGCATTTAAAATTAATATTTGTTCTCAAGTACTTATTTAATATTTTTCTTTAGTTTCTTTGTTCCTTTTGCTATTCTTTTAATTTGTCTCCTTATGAAATCGACACCTGAAAGTTGTGCTACAACTACCATGTTATTCTTTGGGCGTAATCAGCACTTGAGGGCAAATGCTGATCCAAAAACAAAACTAGGTGAGCATAATGGCAACGAGATCACATCGACTCTAAATACGAAAAGCAAGCCTTAGCAGCTTGTGGTACCATGAAAATGGTACATAGGTCATTAGACCACACCAACCCTAAACACTAAAGAAAAGCCTTAGCATATTGTGGTGCCATGAAAAGGGGCACGTACGTCCTCAGGTCACGCTGACCCTAAACACTAAAGGCAAGCCTTAGCAGCTCGTTGTGCCATGAAAAAGGGCGTGTAGGTCCTTAGACCATGCCGACCCTAAACACCAAAGGCAAGCCTCAGTAGCTTGTGGTGCCATGAGAAAGGGGCATGTAGGTCCTTAGACCTTGCTATCCGAAAGCAATTTGAAAAATGGGGAATTAAAAAGACAAGGCAGTCTGGATACAAATAGAAGACCAAAAATGAGAGTGTACAATAGCAAATTAAAATTAACATTCATCAAAATGACAAATCTCATTAACATAACAAAGATACAAAGCGTAAAGTACAAGGATGTCCAAAACGAAAAAGAAGAGAAAATGCGAGGAGGAGGGAGGCTGAAAAACTAAGAAGCATCATTAGGCGGAGGCAATGAGGGCACATTTATAAAGGCCGCAAGCATCTCCTTCCGCCCGAACACATCAACGCAGAAGGCACTTTCCTCAGGGGAAAATAACTGTAGTCTAGAGCTTTGAGGTTGGTGGTGGGATAAGCCAGAAGGTGATTCCTTAGCCTTAAGATGCCGCAGCCATGGCAAAAGGTAAAGGCTTGATCCTTGGTAGCAGGAACATGAGCCAACTGGTCACGAAGCCTTGCAATCTCCTATTGAGCAGCAGCTAGCTCATTTGTCTGCCCGGTCAACCTTTGGTGACTGTTCGGAAGAGCCAAGTTCTCCTTTTGAAGATCTGTATTGAGAGACTGGCAGCTGTCTTGAGAGCAAGCCAATTCTCCACAAAGGAAGGTTAACTCCCCGCCACGGGCAAGAAGCTCAAAATTTAAAAGTGCCTACTCAGCCTCGAAGCTTTTTTGAGCCTCAGAAAGTTGGAGCTTGAATGAGTCCCTTTCAGTCTGGAAAAGAGACAGTGTGAAGTCATTCCTAGGTTTGGCCTCTTGGGCAAGACAAGTGGCTTTGCGTAACTCAAGGATCCCCCCCTGAAGCATTTCCAAGTCACCTTGCAGTGAGTGGGAATAGCCTTCGGATTGCCCCAACAGGATCTTCAGTTCCTATTTCTTCTCAGCTAAGGATTCCAACTTAGCCCTATCAGCTCGCCACTTTTCAAAAGCGTGCTTAGCGATATAGCATTGCTTGCGTCGCTCCCTAACCTCCTCCTCAAGATGAGCACGGTTAACCACGATCCAAGTTGCTAGGTCATTGATGCCCTAAAAAAAAGGAAGAAGAAAAGGAAGAAGAAGAAGAAGAAGAAGAAGAGGAAACGACCAAGGTGAAGGGTGGTATAAGTATAGAAGGGAAAAGAAAAGTAAGTGGCGTAGTACCCCAAAAAACCAATCCCTCAAGTGGTTGGCCATCTGAGCAATAGCCTCAACTTGGATGCTAGCAGCTATTGAGGAGGCACCACCACTAGCATCGCCCACGACAATCTTGCCAGGGCTGGAGACTGCCCTCAGTGAAAATGCCTCCGTAGGCCTCAAAGATGAAGCCGCCAAACTTTCTGATGGACCTCTCAGGCATATAGGGGGGTGGCGTATAGGCCAAGTTGACCTCCTTCAAGCGGGCATCTTCTCACAGAAAAATACTCCACTCTTCCTTAAAAAAGGAGTCAGTATCTCCCCTAAAGGATGAGGTGTGGACAAGGGGAAGAGAAAGCCCCTCGCCTTTGCCAACTGGTGAAGGAGTGTTTGCCTCAGAGACAGTGGTAAGGAGAGTCTCTGGGGCAGTCTGTTGTGACCCAGCTTGGCCATCTGCATTAGCCTGTTCTCTGAGAACATCGCCAGACGGAGGGGGTGAGGGAGCCCTTACACTTGTGATAGAATTGAGGTTGAGGGCGGCCACCACTGCAGCATCTAGCTCAACCTTCCTCACTGTCCCTTCCAGAATAGGGAACTTGAACGCAGGCTAATAGACTATAGGAACCACCTGTGAAGAAGGCACAACTTGCCGAGAGGCGGCTAAGTCAAGCCCTCAACGTCCCTTAGTCTGGAGGAATGTGGTGATGATAAGGACAAGCGGGGTGAAGGAAGAGCAATAGTAGGCGGGATGGCAGGCTGGATCTACTAGCCACCTGATGAGTGGGTGATCTCTTGAATGCCCTCCTGAGGCGTCTGGACTTGGGTGCCCTCTGAGGGCACTGGATCCTTCTTTGGAGGGGGCAAATGAGGAGAATAGTCCTCAGAACGAGTTCTTTTTTGCTGGCTTTCGTCCTCATTTTTCTTCTTGCTCATTTTCTCTCTTTTTGTGGCAACCTCTTCCTTCTCAGATTACTTCTCCTCGTCTTTCCTCCTTTGGGCAGCATTGTCGTGCCTTAGACTCTTCTCAGAGGGCTTTGGCAGAGGAGTAGTAATGGTGGTGAAAATCATAAAGGAGTGCCTTTGAACATAGGATCGGTTGGGAGACATCAAAAACTGATCGAGAAGGGTGGGTAGTAACAAATAATCAATCACGAGCTCAGTGGGGTGAGCTTCAGTCCAAGAAAGGACTATTTTGATTCGAGCTAATTCTTGACGCGACAAGGGCTCTATAGTAGCCCACAACTTCTTTTCATCAGGTAAGGGGCGCCAGACTGAAACCAGCCTATGTAATGTGTGGTATAAAATAATCTCGAAGGTCTTGGCTAACAGACTGAAACCAGTGCTGCAAGAGGTCATATCCTGGAACCAAAGTGCTTTCTTACCTGGCAGGCTAATCACAGACAACATCATGGTGGCGTATGAGCTTCTTCACACTATGCAAACTAGGCAAAAGGGAAGAGAAGGCAGCATGGCAATTAAGCTAGATATGTCCAAGGCATATGATAGAGTGGAGTGGGGTTTCTTGCAGACAATGCTCACCAAACTAGGCTTCAGTGACAAATGGAGAAGGCTTATAATGACGTGTGTGAATTCTGTCACCTACTCAGCAGTGGTGAATAGGGTACCGGGGGACATTATTAGGCCAACAAGAGGATTAAGACAAGGGGATCCTCTATCCCCTTACCTTTTCCTCCTATGTGCAGAAGGCCTAAGTACACTACTGCATCAAGCTGAAGCTAGAGGCCTCATCAAGGGTGTTGAAGTCACAAGGGGAGGAAGAAGGATCAGCCACCTTCTGTTTGCTGATGATTGTGTTATGTTTTGCAGGTCAAAGATAGAGGAATGGTCCATCATTGTTCATCTGTTAAAAATCTATGAAGAAGCATCGGGACAGACCCTGAACAGACAGAAAACATCCATTCTTTTTAGCTCAAATACTAATACAGCAGTGAAAGAGAGCATCTCCCAACAAGCTGAAGGAGTTATTTGTGATAGCTATAACAAATACTTGGGTTTGCCCACTACGGTAGGAAAATCCAAGTATAATACTTTCAGAGGACTAAAAGAAAAGCTATGGAGAAGGATTAACAGTTGGAAGACCTCTTTCCTATCTTCTGCAGGGAAGGAAGTCATGATTAAGAGTGTTCTTCAAGCCATACCCACCTACACAATGAGCGTGTTTAAACTGCCAAAAAGGCTCCTCAGAGAAATGGAAGCCATGACAGCAAAGTTCTGGTGGACTCACAAAAAGGAAGGCAAGGGCATCCATTGGAAGAGTTGGAGCAAACTGGGTGCAGCAAAAGGCAGGGGGGGCATGGGGTTCCGAGACCTTAACTGTTTCAATAAAGCCCTTCTTGCCAAGCAAGGGTGGAGGATTTTACAGGAACCCTCCTCTTTAATGGCTCAAATTTTCAAGGAAAAGTACTTCAAGACATGCAAACTGGTGGAGGCACAAGCAGGTTACTGTCCTTCCCAAATTTGGAGGAGTTTAATGTCAGTGATGGACCTGATAAGGGCTGGAAGTGTTTGGAGGGTAGGAAATGGGAAAAGCATAAGAATATGGAAAGACAAGTGGGTGCCTATACCCTCTACCTTTCAGATTCAGACCCCTATCAAGATTTTGGACCCTGATGCAACTGTCGATGAGCTAATTGAAGAAGAAAGCAAATCTTGGAAGAAGGTGCTTGTACAAACCATTTTCAAGCATGAGGAAGCCCAGTGTATTTGCAGCATACCAATAAGCACAAGAGGAATGGATGACAAAGTAATTTGGGGGCTATCAGACAAAGGGATATTTTCAGTCAAGAGTGCATATTATACAGACCTGGAGAGAATGAGACAGAAAATAGGAGAGACATCGAATGGAGAACAAAATGATAGGTGGTGGGGGAAAATATGGAAACTAGCAAGCCCGGGTAAGGTGAAACAATTCATATGGAAAGCCCTCAATGAAATTCTACCAACAAGGAGTAACCTTTTCAAGAGAATGATAGTTGATAACGCCACTTGTCCAACTTGCAGCAGGGGAGAGGAAACAGTATTACACGTGCTATGGGACTGTCCTGCTTCAGTAGATGTATGGGGAGAGGACTGCAGTCCAGTTAAAAAATAGGGAAGGAACTATGCTGACTTCAGAACACTATGGTCTGATTTTCAATCCAAGCTTGAAGAAGGAAAGCTTCACATAGTAACTGAGGTGCTCTATGGCCTGTGGAAAAGGAGAAATGAAGCTGTTTTTGAAGGAAGGTTCAAAAGTCCTTCTGTCACCTTTCAGTTGGCATTGCAGGAAGTAGAAGCAACCAAGCTGACCCAGGAAAAGCTGAATGAGATTCAAGCCAGTATAACAGCAGTGATGAGAACCTTATGGAGACCCCCTAGAATGGACTACATGAAAGTGAATGTTGATGTAGCCATGGATAGAAGAATGGGAAGGACGGGGATTGGCATTGTAGTAAGGGACTATAATGGTGAGGTACATGTGGTGCTGGCCTCTCCCATCCAAATAACAAGGTCTACTTATGTAGCTGAGTGCTGGGCCATGCTTCGAGCCATTCAGTTGTGCAGGGAACTAGGCTTTAGGCAGGTACAACTGGAAGGAGATGCGAAGTTGGTGGCGGATGCAATCAATTCAAATACACAGGATTCTTCATGGGACGGACAAGTGATAGAGGACATCAAATCTATTTTGAAAGCCCAGCCAGGGTGGTCAGTATCGTTCTCGGGTAGAAGCAGCAACAAAGCAGCGCATGATACTGCAAAACTAGCCTTATCTTTGAGTTCTGAATGTATTTGGGTAGAGGAGGTACCACCTGAGGTCCTCCCTGCTATTGTTTCAGACAAGCAAGTTTCTGTTGAGTGTTATTAATGAAATTTCGTTTTCATTTCAAAAAAAAGGTAAGGGGCGCCAGATTGCCCGGATGGGAAAATCCTGAAAGACATCTTCTTGGGCAGGAAACTGCCAGCCCTGACAAGTTATGAAGAAAAATTTGGACATCCAAGCCTTGGCGTTGGAATAGCGAGTCTCGAATATGGCCAACGGTACCCATTTTTGCAAAAACAGACAACGTAGCTGACCGGTGCAAAACTGCAAGTGCACAGTATCGTAGTTTTATAGTAAAGTAATAAGAAGAGTATCGTCCTCAGGGATTGGTACCTTACTCTTGCCAAATACCAAAATTATGCTAATCTCAATTCTATCTAGAGGAATCGCTAAGGTTTTTGTAGTAGCAAATAAAACTAGATCAACTCAAGAGAAATAAGCAAAGAAAGTAAAACTGATGTTTGAAGATCAAATTTAATAGGGAAGAAAACTTCTAGGAAATCGATTTCACCATAATTCTTCACTATGCTTTTCTCATCCAGCTAATTTAACTTAAACCTCTTTTGTCTATTAGCAAATCTCTAATTCATCCAAAAGCCTCTTTCGATAGTCAATTGGAATTGATTCTAGTTTATCAATTCACACAAGAGTATGC
The DNA here is from genome assembly GCF_018687715.1 of Carya illinoinensis. Taxonomy (NCBI): domain Eukaryota; kingdom Viridiplantae; phylum Streptophyta; class Magnoliopsida; order Fagales; family Juglandaceae; genus Carya; species Carya illinoinensis. The sequence continues at coordinate 8,490,369 of NC_056753.1, forward strand.
AAATTAAATAATCAAGAACGCAATAAGACCAATGATTTAATTACTACACAGGTTCATACAAGTCTTTCGATCTCTATACTTACCTATGCTGAAATATCCAAGATCTACCCTATGATTCCCTCTTTCGATAGCAAATCACAAGATTAATAATCATCTAATCAATGGCCAGTTAATTAGAAGCATTAAACTCAGAATAAATCAGATAAACAAAGAGAGAATTGCATTAAATTAGCATGGACAAACAAGCATAGTTCGGAATTAGGTTACATCGTTTTCCTAGAAAGAAGAAAATTTAGCTCATACTAGAATTGGAATTCAACATAAACGAATTCACCATAATTGTTCTGAGAAGATGGGAAGAAGAAAATAAACACTGAAAAATCCTCCTTGCAGCCTCAACTGGTCGTCAAAAGCTCAAGAGAACGATTCAACGCCTTTCTCCCGTCCGTGCTCGTGTATGAATCCAACGTACGTGCAATAAATTGGAATTCCGTCTCCAAAACAAATGATTTGAATCCCTCTAGCTATGTTTTTCTCTCCCAAAGAGTGTTCTCCAGTCAAAAACCCGCGGCTCTAGAGTGAAGAATGGCCTTTTATATGGTCCCAAGGCGGAAAACCTAAAATCTGTCAAAATACGATGTTCGCTCGAGCGGGGTGTCGAGCGCGCGTCGAGCGTTCGACTCTGCCTGATTTCGCTCGAGCGTCCTATCGAGCGCACATCGAGCGTTCGACTCTGCCTGATTTCGCTCGAGCGGCCAATGTCTCCGCTCGAGCGATCTTCGTTTTTCAGCAACCTGCTCGAGCTCCCTGTCGAGCGGCAGTCGAGCGTTTGAATCTGCCTGAATTCGCTCGAGCGGCCAAGAGCCTCCGCTCGAGCGAACTTGTAAAATCTGCAATATGAAATTTTGCAAGCCATCAGTAGCCCTTGGTGGTGTCCCTCACATGATAAAAGGCCAAAAATGTTCAGGCAGTCAGATTGGGATAAGGGTCACCAAGGGGCTCCAAAGCCATGCAAAAAATGATGTAAGCACAAAGGTACACCCTCAAAGCGAAAGGGTGCAACTGAGCTGGTGCCAAATCAAGGAGTTCAAGAATATCGTGAAGAGGGTGGCAAAAGGAGAGCCTCAACCCATGGGACAGAAGGGGTATGGTTATAGCCACTTTGCCAGCAAAACCTTCGTCGTCACAACAACCAGACGAGGCAACTTCCAGCACAATAGTCTCAGGAATATGGAATTCATGTTGAATATTAGGAAAGTGCTTTTCTCTTATGCCTGAACGCCATTTGTATCCATCAAAGATTGTGCCTTCATGAATGTCAAAGGGTTGTATAGAACCTTCACCTATGTCAGCCATTGAAATTGGAAAGAAGAAAGAAAGCAAGGAATCAAAGGTAAGACAGGAAGCAGAGAACAAGAGGGAAATAGAAAGAAAGATAGGATAGTGCGAAAAAATAAAAAGAGGAGAAAAGGGGGCAACCTAAAGGATAACAAACACGAGAGACTAGGGGACACAGACATTATGGCCTGACAATAAAGCAGAAGAAGAATAGTTGCACGCAAGCTCCTCTCTCTTTTTTCCACGGTAGCGGAAAACCGTAGAGGCTCCTCGATATTTGAAAAAGAGAGACGGCATGACAGAAGAATATGAAAGACTGGCGAGTACCAAAAGGTCAAGAATGGGTTGAGCTATCGCCCATAGCAGTTTAGTCTTGGCACGTCAGGCCCAAGGTAAGCCCCCGACAAGGGTTCCCAAGCATCTACAAAGGCGTTAGGAATGATTAATATAAATTTCCTACACCAAAAGGTTAAGGGAATTAGCAGGGTAGCTGGAGGGACTATTTGAACTGAAAGGCCCATTCTGCTGTAAGAGCCTAGAAAGGTAAAAGCCCATAGGAAAGGCCCAGGGCTAGTTAGAGAAAATAAAGGAGTCGAAATTGGATATGCACCCTGCCAATTTTGACGGAAGGATAGGGACGTCAAGCAGTTACATGATTACTCAAAATATTGAATAGTGATCCGCATCGATAAGTTCTGAATAAGATAAGTGCCATAGATCAGCCTATATATACTAGGTAACAATTGATAGTAAATGCACTTAGATTGAGATTCATTTTAAGTTACTTTTCACTAACTTAAGCATCAGAGTGTTTTTAGGCGAAGCCCTTCAGGTCTACTTGACGTTTTGAAGGTGTACGATTTCAGATTGACAGTGAGATACGTCCTTAACACATTGAATCCCAAATTAATTATTTTAGTTGATACTGTAAGTCTCTCTAGATACCTTTCTCTCTCATTATCTTTTTGAATCTAACTTCAATGTTCTTTGTTAACAGTTTGATTATAATATTTGCATTTATAAAACAAAAAGAAAAGGTAGTTAATTACTAGGGATTGCTAATGATGTTTATGTGACGAAAAGGACTAGGGGGATTTATAATATTGACCTCTTGGAGCAGGGTCTTGGAATTACAGTGTTTGGCATGGCCTACATATTTATAAGGGTTGCTGCTACACACCAGGTTAATCGTCACTACTCATACAAAATGATTAATTATTTTAATCCCTATGCCAAACAAGCATTTGTATACATGTTTTTCATCTTTCTTTGGAATAGAATCTTGATAAAGATCAATATTTTGTTTGGTTTGATGTCTTTCTGCAGCTTCATCTCTCAGACAAGTTTGAAGCTATATATCCACGATTTTTAACTCAAACATTATTTGTCAATTATAAATCATAATTTTTTTCCTTCCTTTTTGGTTTGGATCTCATTTTGGTTTGGTTTTGTTCTTTTCTCTAATCTCTACTAATCTTCTTGATTTCCAGTTCTTTGTTTCCCACATCACATAATGGAGATGATAGGGGGTTTGACTTCAAATGTTCTTCCACAGTTTTTTGCTACTGCTTTTGATGTTTTGCATTATGATGTAAATAACAATGTAAAGTATTTAGTGTATTGTGTATTTTGATGTCTATTTTTTTTTTAATAAAAATTTGAATAGGCAATAAAAAAGGTTTAAAAATGCCTATAAAAAATATTCATTATATAAAACATGCTTATAAAAAATAATAAACACAAAGGCCTATAAAACTGGGTATAAAATCTGGATATCTGGACTGGAATCTGGATTTAAAAAATAATAATAAAAAAGGGTACAAAATCTAGATATATGGATAGGATCGGGATAAAAAAGAACTGGGAATAAAAACTGGATATAACCAAAAATCTGGGTCCAAACCTGGATATCTGCCTGAATTATGACCGGGTTTATCCTGGCAAATATCTACCCTCTTCATAAAAAGCTGGATCCGGATCTTCCCAGGTCTCTGGATCTAGATCCGGATGCACACCCCTAAAATATTTTGCCACACTACCTTCAGCTATCTTAATTATTTGAATCTGAGAGTCAAGGATCTTCAAATCTGAAAGCATTTCTTCTAAATCATATAATCTTTCTCAAGGTTGATCCTTGCTTGTTTGTAGTTGGGATTGGTTCTAAGTCATCATGAGATTATACTAGGGTTAAAACAAGAAGCTAGCCGTATATATTGGGTGAAGTTCAGATTTTCTACTCTTAGCTAGAATGATCTGCATTCTTTGCTTTGGACGTGCAATTGCATGCATTAATTGCTGCAACTTTTTTCCAAACTAATATTCTTTAATGCGATAACATTCTTACCGATCCATCATAATTTATTCCTATAATTTTGTTTGGATGTTCAAATATTGCATTTGATGCTATAATTCATTTCCAGGATGTTACCATTAAAACACAATTGAGTTTTTTGTGATGATTTTGAAATTGTGAGTCCTGAAACCATCACCAAAAATATTTTTCTATGACGATTAAAGGAAACCATCACTAAAGGAGGATGAGAAATGGTTATACATTCGCATTATAGTAGTGTTTCATTTAAATGTAACTTAGTTGATGTCATTTTCGAATGAGTACATGTGAACATATAAAATATTACGTTTGAATGGTTCATGTACGTTTGAACATTAAGCCCATTTACATGCAAATGTGTAAGTTATTTGTTCAAACATTAGAATGTGTCGATTATTCATTTGAACGCTTTGTATTACAATTCGAACGATTTAGTTTATGTTCAAACGATCGTCATTAACATTCGAATGTGAACTATTTTAAAATTAAACATAAAATTTCAAACTAAAAAAGATTGAGACTTGAAATAAAAAAAATTAGATATATTAAATGATATTGTTCATTACATAAAGTATAGAAAAAGAAATATATTCAAATATAAATACAAAATATGATAAAAGTGCAACAAAGCTCAGAACGAGTTGTTTACAAATGTATGAAATTCCTCAGTCAATGTATTGACCTTTTCGTTTATGATATCTAAACAATCTGATGATAGTTTGTTGTACTGACACAATCCATTGGTCAATGTGCACAGTAATATTTGAGACCATTGCATTGACCTAAGCAAAGTGCACATCCCCTGTAGATGTACCCATTGGCTGTTGACAAGTATTCTTGCTATGGGGAGCAATACCGGCCCCAAACTGGGTTGGAGGAACAAGATCTTGTATAGGCCTAGTCTCATGCCAAGTATGCTCCTTTCCTTGTCCAATGCTCCAACTATATGAGGTCATGTCTACGGAGTTCATGTGATCGGCCAACCACTCTTCCACTTGGGGTGCCACTCTCCGCTCTAGTAATAGTTGAATAATAATCAACCCATATAGTAGGTTTTCAGTGGAGTGATGCCTACCTCGTAATGGATCCTCTTAAATATCTATAGTGGCAAGTAAATGGGCTATCCACGTGCCACTCGTAGAAGGAATTATGCGTGAGTCCGACAGAAGGTGGCCTTATGTGCTACAAGATTCATGTTCATTGCAACTTTGAAATGCAAAATGCGAAAAAATGGTAGTAACAACATCTAGGAGAATGTGCTCTTCTTCTTGTTGAACGGTATCTCGTAGTGCAAATGAATGAATCCTTGTCGTGGTCATCATCCCGAGGCTGATCAATCCCCTTGCCCTCCGATTGGTCTACATCTCTGGCCATAGACTTGATTGGGCCAGTAGATGATGTAGATGTGCCTACATTTGGAGCGTCCTCAGCCTGAGCATCCACTGTAGTTGATGCCTCAAATACGCGACAGATCCCAAGTAGCTTGGTAATGACATCCACCGATGCCTCAAATTGAACATCGCATATGGTTTCGGTGTGACATGATAAATCCTAAAGCATGGATGACATATCCATGTAAAACTTGCAGACCATGGAAGGGCATATCTTCCCCCTCAATGCATAGATGTTGGTTCAACTTCTAGAAATAAACACGTATCTCAGACTCTTTTCCTCCCATATCAGCTCGTTAGACTAGTTGATATACACTTTGCGTTCGGCCATAATAGTTCTATAGCCTATCCGAGAAGTGTCCTGAGTCCTTTCTTACCTTGTTTCCTAGTTTTCAAAGGATGAGCCATATCCTGCAGAAAGAAAAATAGTGAGTATACATATATATAACGAGAAACAAATTAAAATTGTTCTAAAATACGTTCGAATGTAGAATTTAACATTCGAACATAAAAGGAAAAAATTCGAATGAGTAGGTAATCACGTTTGAATATTAGGAGTCAAAAGACCCACGAAAATTTACATTAAAGCATTTCATGTATATATATTCAAATGTGCAAGTGCATTCGAACGTATTTGACTGAGCGTTCAAACAATTGTTAGTATGAGTTCAAACATTAGGACTAAAACATCACATGAGATGTTACATTCAAACGTATACCTAAATGTTCAAACTATAGAAATGTTACATTCAAACGTTAGGAGTCAAAAATGTGTAGCAAAAAATTACATTCAAACGTTTGACTATATATATGTTCAAACATAACAGAACGTTCGAACTTAAATTAACATATGTTCAGAGTACAAATGATCATTTGAACGTTGCTAGTGGGTTGTTCAGACATTCAAACCTATAAATGGTTGAGTTGACTTAGCCGTTTCCGATTTCTTCAAATAGGACTTAATGCTTGCAATGGCCATCATAGAAATGAGGTATACATTAAGGGTAGACTATCTATGGTAGCCATTTGACCATTGGCCACTCATGGTGGTCCGGAAATAAAGTTACAAATCAAAACCCCCTAAAAACACAATAAAATGGAGAGAGATGTATACTAACATTTTTTGTAATGGTTGTGGTGGTGATTGACGGCGGCGTGTGACAGATTCAATGGCTAAGTGCGACAATTTGAATTTTGGACGTGGATTGAAATATTGTCCGACATTCAGACATACTACATATATTCAAATATCTTTCAAATGTTATAACTAATACATTCTAACGTTAGTTATTTCTTGTACCATTTGAACATTGGTTGTAAACGCTTGAATATACATGGAATGAGTTTTATATATATATATATATATGCAAATATTATATATAGTATATTCCCTAGATATAGACTGGGGAAATACTATATGGAGTTAGTATATATAGAATATGATAATATATACTATATATACTATATTATTTTAATATGTTAATATATATATAGTAATATATATATATTATAATGGTAATTACTTACTATACTAACTGTATAGATAATATACTATATAAGTATATAATATATACTATATATATTTCTATACTTTTTTAACCATATATATAATATATATTATATAGATTACTATACTAACTATATATACTATATTATCTATGTAGAAATATAATTTATTATAGTATTGAACATTAATATATAAATCACGTTTGAACAGTAAATAAATGTTCGAACACCGTAGGAATTACATTAGAACGTTCGAACATTACTAAAAAACATGGCGAGAACTTTCCCGCATTGATTCTATGCCATATATGGAAAACTTGATTTATACTAGGTTCTCATGTCAAAAAAATTATGTTAGGATTTTATTTTTACATTCAAACATGAAATAATGAAGTTCGAACATTTTTTTAAAAAATTGGCAGGACCTTTCCCGTGTTGATTCTATAGCATATACGAGAAACCTAATTTCATCTATGTTTACATATCAATAGTGTTATGTTTGAATATATTTTGTTCCATTCAAACGTGAAATAATGAAGTTCGAATGTTTTTTATAAAAATTGGTGAGACATTTCCCACATTAACTCTATGGCATGTACGGAGAAACTAATTTCATTTATGTTTATATGTGAACAGTGTTACGTTTGAATGTTACATTTTGTATAATAGACTTGATTGGACACTTAGCAGCATTGAAAAATTTTGGAACATGCTCAAACATAATGGAAACGTTTAAACGTTATAGCAATTTGATGTGATGACTTCCCATCTAAAAAGTTGCCGCAAAAGTACTCTTTACCAAACAGAATGATAAGAAATGATAAGAAGCTATATATACCATTGTAATATTGTGGATTATTATTTAATTCCTAGTCTGATGGATATTTTTCTTTCTTGCCAGAAATGATAAGAAGCAATACCATAAGATAAACATATATCCAGCTCATAACTATTCGTTTAAGCAAAACTAGCATGTCAACCCAGCTGTCACAATAATTAGGATATAGTTAATTAATATTATTCATGCGAATCGAGTTAAACTTATTTAGGAATAAAAGTTTGTATTAAATTTGGACAATAAACCTATGAACCGACAAGATTTGGAGCATCGTGAGTAACTATGTTAATTTAAGTTTTTCAAACTGTTTCATCAGAACTACACCTACTACGTACGTATGAAATGCAAGAGGGACATGATGATCCGTTACATCCTTGCACGGGAAATCAAGAATATATATATATTTATTTATATGATCAGTCCTCTCTACCCAAATTTAAATCATATCTTAATGTTACTTTGGAATTCACTCAGCAGCCATAAATGCTGTGAAGCCATTTGTGTTTATCTCTCACACTTTAGTCTCTATCCCTAATGAATTTAGGCAGAAACTCTAGTCTCTAGGCATATACATGAGAACTTGTATATAAATAACAATCAAATTAAGTAATTCTTTTTAAATATTTTGATTGTATTTATTTAAACAGCAACTACTGGTGAAATAAACCAAAGCAAATAGCAATTACTGGTGAAACAAACAAAACATGTCCATGTCATAAACGGAGTCAGTCATTTACATATGCATCCTGTTGCAATCCGCTGGCATGAAGGACACGGTGTTCTCCTTGAGGTCATAACCTACCAAGAAGCTCATCTGCGCCAAGTTTCCAAAGATGGACAACCTCTCGTCCGGACGAAAAGCCAAGCACAAGAGCTCCTCACCAAGTCTAACAAAGGTGTTTAACTGATTCAGCTGCACGTCTGCACCTCTGAAATGTGCTGTGATAATGGGAGAGCCAATGTTATCAGATGCAGATTTGTAGCAAAGACTTAGGACATCTTCCGGGTCAGGTGTGCGTTCTGCATCAATTTCTTCTGCCACTGCAGATTCAAACTCTTTATAGAAGTCTACCGGCAATAATGTCAACGTCGTGCCTGAATCAATGATAATGTTGCCTTCTATAAATGGGGAAGAATTTCCCAGTTCCAATCTTTTGTTCCCAACACTCATGGCCTCAAGTGTTAGGACGTAGAAATTATCTGGGTTTTTGGTTACCAAGGGAGTAGACACAACCTCCGGACCAGAAACTATAGCATCACTGCCAAAACTCATTCTACTTGAGCGGGTACTGCCTAGGGGCACCAAGCAGTAGGAGAATTTACCATCTGCAGAAGAACCCAGTTGGGAAACAAGGGAAACCATGCCGCCCCCAAGGCCGATAATTCCGGAGCCGTCGACACTAAAGGTTCCACCGTTGTTGTGTCCACAGCCTATGACAATATTACTAAATGACGCAGGTTGGGAGCCGCTCGCAGATGATGATGATGATCCGAGCGTGAGTGTGTCGAAAGCAAGGTCCCCATTTGTGAATGATTGATCACCATAAGACATTGAATATAAGCAAGTTGATGATGATGAGCAATGGCCCATTTCTCCTAAAGAATCGCATTCCCTTGAATTGCAGGCGATTGTTTTGAAAGTATTGGATTTTCCCGGATCAAAAAGCGGGAATGCTTGCTCGTAACAGTCGGTGCAAGGCTTGCATTGCAGCCAAATCAGATCACTACCCGTATCTGCAATCCCGAGGACCGCTACTGGTGGCGTGCCGACAGAGTATTTCATCAGGTATTCGCCTTTATCTGAGATAATTTCCGACTCGACTGATTGGGGAGAAGTTGAAGACCGAGTTGGCTTAAAATGATTGACACGGTTGATGGAACGGTACACAGCCTTGGCTGTGCGCTGCGATGGAGTTTCAGAAGAGTTGTAGAAGGGAGAGTCAGGGGAATCCCGGTGGATGAGATCCACGCTGAAGCCGCCATTATTGAGAGTAGCCGAAGTACTGAGAGAGAAGCTACAAAGAACAATATTAATGGCGATGAGTATAGAGGGTAACGAAGCAAAAGACAGAAGAGAATCATGAGATGCCATGGCTGAGTACTGACACATTAGCACTACTACTGTGTAAATATAAAGAAAAACCATACATGCATGCACAGAAGTAATATAAAGAAAAACCATACATGCATGCACAGAAGGAAAGGTATTAAAACCTGTTATATATTTTAACATAAACTTTTAATAATTGGATCTTTTGATTTTATATGATCCACAATAATAAATAGCAATAAACAAGCACATACATTTCTTCATTAATTCTATGAAAAATTAGATCTGACTATGAGAGAAGGATCATGCTAGTAACTTAGCATCCAAGTGCATCTCTCTCGATGACTAGAGGCACAATGATGCGAGTCATATCGGTCCTATGTTATATAACCAACAAATTTCCTTCCATGTACCACAACACCAGTAACTAATTTAACATGATATGTAATTTAGACAATTAAGGCTAATACCATGATACGTTGGATTCCAATTCATGTCTATTGTAGACATTATCTTATTGTCATTCATCTATATCATTTAATGTACATATAAAGTGAAAAGACAAAAAAAAAAAAAAAACCATAATAGATATTTTTCAATGTCCAGTAACAAAATACTTGGCATATTAATGATCTCTATAACATGTTCACATTATGGGTATAAGCATAGAACCCATCTTTTCAACATGTTCTTTAAATTATAATCATTAACACACTATTGATATGGACATATTTGTTTCTATACTTTTTCCTTAACACTTAGGTATTTAAAATTTCATCAAATACTCATCATTCGGAGAACAATATTCTGAATAATTCTAGCCATACATTCTCAGTGGCTTGGCTATAAGTCGAAAATTTCAAGTCCCAAGATAAATTTCCTTAGTCATATACCATATATTGTGGCCTCAAAGCATACCACAAACTCAATCCCTATTGCACATGAATCAGTAAGATATTTGCCTCATGCTTTTCCATAAAGTAACTCTACTAGATAGTAAAATATATAACCATAATTGTATTTTTCATCATAGAGTAATTTCACAAAATAGGGTCTAAATATCGAGTTATCTTAAGAGTATCAATTCTTCTTAAGACAATAATATAATCTTTAATTTCTTACAAATAACTTTGCATTCTTTTCACAGCTTTTGGTTCAAACATCATTAGGTTACTTTGGCAACAACCAAAGGTGCCAACTGAAAAATTGATATTCAACCTTAAAATGCATATACATAAGTTCTTTAATAGCCTAATCAATTTTAGGACACTATAAAATACTGATCAACATGTTACATTTATTTTTAAAGTATCAATTTACTAGTAATTTTTCATGCAAAATCTTTTCAAACTTTATGTAACTATACTGAGACAATTCTAGCAGCCATCGTCTTGGTATTAAATTCAATCTCAATTACGAATGATGTCTCATTTATAAATTTCATTTGATGTCATACTACTAATGATGACTCATTCTTGCCAAAAAGTCATATACATGCATGACCATAAATATAAATATACTCCCACTGATCTAAGGGTATATATATTAACAATAAATATTTTTCTTAAATCCAAAACAGCATTGGTATTATTAAATTTCATATACCAATTTTCAAAAACAATTGTTACCTTTTCTAAATAATCATTTTATTCGTTTCTTGTAGACTGCACACTTTCACTCAACAATTGTTTTCACATCTATTTAATGTAAATCTAGACCATAATGAACTACTAATGCCATAGTGATCCTTAATGAGTTCTCTCAGGTTAAATAGAAAAATCTTTCTCCAGTCAATGTTAATTTCTGAGTAAAACCCATAATTACAAGTCTGACTTTATATCGTTCAACATTATTTTTAAAGTTAGGATTTTGTCTCCAAGACTCATTTACAGTTAAAGTTTTGTCTTCAAGACGCATCTACATTAAACTTTTTATAGTTTTAGGCAATTAGACGAAATTACAGACTTTTATACATGGATTTCAATAACTCTTTTATGTATTAATCTTTTATAAAATCACTTATTTATATAATTTGTGAAAACATATGTAAACTTTTATTTGTTTCTATATCACATTCAAAATTTGAAAATACACCACATAGCTTAACCAAATAGCAAATCAAGAAGATTGCATGAGGTTACCTGTTCTAATGTCTCTATGGGCAATTTTTTAGTGGTGTTTCTCTAATGAGGTGAATGATCATTTGCTTGTTATTCCATTTATCATTAAGATAATCATAAAAGGAAACTGCAAGAATTTTAAAAAGTACAAGAATGCACTTCACAACAATCACATCTCTAATTTCCAAACTCCCACTGATTTTGCCAACCAAAAGAAATTTAATATTTCAATTTTCTCAAAATTCAAACCATAAATAGAAACAATACAGTCTAGATCATTTGAATCCCCTTAAGTAATCAATAATAGTAATGTACTCAATAACTATTATAGGATTCAACTATCTTTTATTTAAGTTATAAATTATTACTTTAATTTGACTACCTATACATGTATATGCTTTAAAACAATTCATAACTCAAAAAATCAATCATTAAGGCTAAAACACAGTATAAGTTCTAGACCATTATAGCACAACTCTTAATATTTTTTATGACACTATTTCAATTCAATTCAATGATTTTCATATTCTATCTAACTGCAATTTCTCTCCATGAGAAGTATTATAAAAATTAGTAATGTCTTGAGACTTCTCATGTAGCAGATAGATATATTCATATCATGAAGATCATTTATAAAAATAATGAAATACTTATGTTAAACATTATAGAGAAAAACATTTACATATGTTTGTATGCATTATCTCAAGAAACTCTCTATTTCTTATATCATCTTTTCTTGATATGTTTGATTTGAATTCCTTTTATATAATTCAACAGGCATCCAGAGATTAAAAAACCTAAATACGGAAAATATTTTATTTACTAATCTCTATAACTTTTCTTGAAGATATTCTCCAAACTTTTATGCCACAAATTATATTTCAAATTCTATGCTATAAATTGTAAAAGCTTTTTATAAATCATTTTTCTTTTTGGTTCAAATACATACCTTATGAGTGAAAAAAAAAAAACTTTTAATAAAAAACATTATTATGAAGGCATGACAAATACAACTTTATTGGAAAGAAAAGGGGAACCAATATAAGTGACATTTTAAAACAAATTGAAATTTGAACATTTGTACTTGAGTTTAATCTAAAAAGAATGCATAAACATTTATAAGATCTGATTCAAAACTTATATGGTTTACCCTTCCCTTCAAATTAAGGCACCTAAAACTTCATGTGTCATTATTTCTTTCAAACTTCAATTGATACAATTCTTATATTTTCATTACAATCATTTCATTCATTTCCAAAAGATACAAATTAAGAAAATGAATTTGTATCTAGCTAACAAACATGCTACTAACTTGTTCATTACTCTAATGAAAATAATGCCTCTGAAGTATTGTTTAACATGTAGTAATTAATTCAATTTTATTAAATATTGTACTTTTCTGACCCTTATCACTATTCTCAATAATAATTGATGTTAAATTTAAAATGGATAAACCAGGATCTAAAACTCTTAGTGTAAATTTGACACGCTCATATTTCTCTATATTAGATTTCATTCTATATATGAAACTTGTAATGATATTCATATGCTTACTGCAAGAAAAACATTTTGTTCACATTAATGCTTTGAGTTCGACACTTATAAACAATAACAAAATTTAAACCATTATGGATGAACTAACAGTGTTATTGAAATCTCTCATTCTGGGATTGAATCTCAACACACAGAATGTTCCCTCCATTTTTTATTTTAGACTTTAAACCATGTATTTTCAAGAATTTAAACTATTATGAATGAACTAATAGTGTCATTGAGGTCCTTCATTTGGAAATGAACCCTAACACACAAAATGTTCTGTCTAGTTTCAAATTCTATGGATAAACTAATTGTATCATCAGAATTCTCTTTTGGGAGTAGACTTTGACGGTCCCTCCAATTTCAAATTATGTGAATGAACTATGTGTATCATCAGAATTCTCCTTTGGGAGTAAACTCTGACATACAAAGTGTTCTCTCCAATATTAAATTCTGGAGATGAACTAGTTGTATCATCAGAATTCTCTTTTGGGAGTAAATTTTGACACACAAAGTGTTCCTTCCAATATTAAATTATGTGGATGAACTAGTTGCATCATCAAAATTCTCCTTTGGGAATAAACTCTGACATACAAAGTGTTCCCTTCAGTATTAAATTCTATGAATGAACTAGTTGTATCATGCATTAGAACTCTCATTTAGGAGTAAACTCTGACATATAAGTGTTCATTCCAACCTTTCTTTGATGGATAAACAATTAGTGTCATCAAGACCTTCCTCTGGCAGTAGATCTTGACACACAAAGTGTTCACTTAAACTTTAATTTGTTGGATGAACTAATAGTGTCATCAAGACCTTCTTTGAAAAAATATCTTGACACACAAAATTATTGACCTTACTATGGAATTTAAAGATTTTTCACCAAAATTTAAGAAAATATGGTACCTTTGGGCAACCACCAATCTTTCCTCTAATTTTGATATAAATCATTTGCCCCATATTGGATAATATATATATATATATATATGTATGGCATGATAATAAGAGTCAGAATAAATAATTCATACATGTATTTAATAATAATAACATGTATATAAGATTTAATGCATGTATTTAATAATGAAATTTAATAAAATTTCCATATATGTAGATAACAATAATAACATCTATATAAGAGAAAATAAAATTTCAAGAATTTTTTCTTCTTCTTCTTTTTTTGCTAAAATAATAAATAAAAAATATTAAAATAATATTATTTTATATTCTAACCGTTCGGGTCTGGACCGAACCATTTCAATGACCCAGGACAAAAACCCAGTTCAAGAACAAGCAGGGGTCTAATCTGTTAATAGTAATGGGTCAAGCCTGTATATGGTTTTTTTTAATTTATTTTTTAATAAATCAGGTTGGGCCATTACAATGGCCTATTTCACTCTCTCTCAAGTTGGGCCAGAGCCCAACACTTTACACATTAGAAAAAGAAACTCATGCAAAAACCAGTTGGATTGGGCCAAAGCCCAGCCCACGGCCCATAACCCAAATCTTAGTTTTAATGACTTGAGCTGGGCCAAGGACCATAGCCCGACCCACAATCCAAGTCCATAATATTAGAAAACCCTAGCAGTTTCTACTTTCTTCTCTCAGCGAGTCAACGCCGCACTACATGAGTTATATATTTTCTGCTTCCCTTAACATGCACATGGTGCCTCAGCAGTTCAAATTTCATGGTATCTCAACAATGGTCTTCATCGGCTGGGAGAGAACGACATGGTATCCCCAGACTCCACCCGCTGCCGAGGTCGACCTCCTCCTCCTTTTTTATTTTGTTTCCATCTATGCCACAGTCACTGGGGCTTTTAAAGGCCCATGCAATGCCATTACAAAGGTATTGGTGAGGAGGTTCTCAACCTCCTCGCAGCGCCATAACAACCTTACCTTTTTTTTATTTAAACAAAACCGAACATTGTGGCCACGGCTTTGAAGCCCTTGCGCCGCCGTTATAGAGGCGTCGATGAGGGGTTCTCAACCTCCTCCCGATGCCAAACAACCCTCCCGGGTTTTGTCTTCCAAGTTTCCAACATACCGACCTTTGAAATAGATCGGGCCACCCAAAAAAAAAAAAAAAAAAACCTAGAGGACTTTACGACGGTGGTAGTGGTGGTGTTCTTCCATCCCAGAGTACCAATGAGGGCACTCCGACCACCTTGTGTTGTCCCTTCTCGGCCTTACTCAGCGGCTCCTCATCACTATTCTTTCTCTCTCTCAACAGGGCCATACAAGCACAATATATAGTTCGTGAGAATTGGAAGTAATTTCATATGCATAAATACAATTGCAATTTCAAATACAGTTTAAAAAATCAATGCAAAAATTTTACACATGTTGAACCAAACTACAATTTCATGTATATGTGTGACATTCACGTAGCAGTTCATGCATAATATCAATACGAAGCAGTTTATGTTCTTTTTTTTTTCTTTTGTTTTTTATTAAGACCGAGAAGAAATTTACGAGCATATACAATCCTTTTATCGAGATCATAAAAAATTTATAACCTAACGCTCTGAAACCACATGTTAAATATTTTAACATGACCTTTTAATAATTTGGTCTTTAATTTTATATAATCCACAATAATAAATAATGATAAAAAACACGTACTTTTCTCTATCAGTTTGATGAATAATTAGATATGACTATGAAAAAAAGATCACCCTAACAACTTAGCCTTCAAGTGTCTTCCGATGGCTAGAGGCACAATGATATTGTAGGTGAGAACCCTTGAATCCTTCAGTTCAATTTATAGATTTCTAATTATCAAGAAATCTCAGACTTTGTATCTGACTATAATTAGAGATATAGAGTTTTAATCTTATATCTTAGGAGTTTTTCTTATCCCATTATAACTCTCTATTAACTGATAAGTTTTGAGCAATTCCAAACTCTATTAAGATGGGTGTATGTGGGACATAGAGTTTAAATAAAACTCTTACGAAATCATCCATCAATACTCTTAATTAACGTCATTTTCCATTGAATTTACTGAGATTCTCCATTAATTATATATGGATGAGATCTCATGGTCTGGAAACATATGGGAATATAATTATATCTTTAAATATCATTAGTTATTAATTACCATAGATTTTAATTTTCTCGAGAATATCTAATAGGCAACCAACAATAAGCTGCAGGCATCGCTAGAACATGGGAAAATGAAACCAGCTTTAGCTAGCTAGGGTGTTGTAAAAGGAAAATGATAGAAGGATAATTTTCTCTCGGATAAAAAACAGAATATAAGAAAAAGAAACAAAGAAAAATTTCTTAGAGATATAAAGCCTGAGGTTTTTTGGAAACATGTGCAAGAAATGACAACGTGTTGCCAACTTCAATTTAATTCATATATTTGCAAAAAAAATAAAATAAAATAAAAAATTAAAAAATTAAAAATTAAAAATTAAATTCTCAATAAAAGAAGAGGTAGGTGACCAGCATAATAATCCTTCATCGACGTCGTGACCATAGGAGTCGAAATATACCTTTGCAAAACTTTAATTACATGCACATTAGAAGACATTTCCCACGTTAACTCTATGGCATATGCAGAGAACTTAATTTCATCTATATTCGCATGTCAACAATGTTACATTTAAATGTTACATTATGTTGAATAGACTTGGCAGGACATTTAGCAGAATTGGAAAATTTTTTAAGACGCTCGAACGTAATGGAAATGTTCAAACGTTACAGCAATTTGATATGACGACTTCTCATCTAAAAAGTCGCCACAAAAGTAACCTTTACTAAACAGAATGCCATCGTTATGTTTAGTTTAACCTATTGTCACGGGCATTATATTTTTTTTTTCAAAATTTTTAACACATTGCGGCAACTTCTCAAACATAACTACACGAACATGCAATACATACGTTAGAACTTATTCTGTTACATTCATACAAATATTTCTTAATGTTTGAATGATTAAAGAAGATGCGTTCGAACGTATTTATTAATCATCTAAATGTTTAATCTTTGACACTCAAACAATTGGCCAATAATGTGTGAATGCAAAATTTAAATGTCACATCACAAACATTCGAACATAAAAATTGAACATGCAAATGAAAAATATCAAACATTATATGTTTATCGTTTGAATGCTAATCGGTCAGCTGAACATTTGAACGTTATTATCTATGTTTAAACGTACTTTCTATGACATAATTTGACTATCACAAAATCTCTTCACGTTTAAACATTACAACTCACAGCAGACTTCCAACCGTCACAAAAAAATAAAAAAATAAAAATAAAAAAATAAAAAGAAAAAAAATTTGTAATAGTTGTATAGTAAATCATCACTAAATACTTTCTATGATGTCTTTTTGGTGATAGTGGGGGGAACGGTTTCAAACCTTCACTTTAGAGATTTTCACTTTAGAGAGAGAAGCTCTGCCCCCTCTCTAAAAAGCAAACAGACCGTTTCTTCGCCGTTGAGGGAGGTGGGAGCCTCGGCTCCTCCCTCCCTCCCCCCTCCCTCCTCCCTTTAGTTTTAGTTTTAGTTTTTTATCCTCTATTTTCTGTTTTTTCTTTTCGTCTGTTGTTTTTGGCCCGTTTTTGGTTTTCTCATTCGGCTCTTGCGTTTGTGGTGGTTAGCTCTTCTCCCCTGTTTTCAGTGTCTTTCCTGGTGTGAGGATCACCGGTAAGGGTCCCGACCAACCCAGCGAGGTGCCGCTTAGCAGAGGAGGCGTGAGCAATCCTGTGAGGTGGCGCTTTGCAGTGGAGGTGTACGGCGCGGACGAAACAGATGGGAGGATTTGGACGGGTGAGAAGCTAGCCTATTCGTGTTGAAGCAAGGCTGACGACTTGGGCTCTGGTGGGGCGAGGATACGGCGGGGTGGCTCGACGGCGAGAGGCTTGATTCTCTGTTCTCGTAACAGAGTGTTTTGGGTCTCGTACGATGGGGCTGCTGGTTTAATGTATCTGTTTCTGGCCGACTGTTTTGCAGGGGCTTATCTAGGCATCGGGGGTCTTCCCGTGCCTTGTGGTGATCGGCAGCAGCAGCGCTGCACAGGAACAGAGAAGGAAGAGGGGGCGGCGGACGTAGCGAAGAAACCCTAGTCCGATCCTTAGGCGCCCTGTTGTTAGTGGGTTGGGCCCCCGGGATGTCGGGTCATGGGCCTGGGCTGGGCCTTCTGTTATGCACAGCCCGTTAATGTTGTTATGTTGCTCTGTATTTGTTTTAATGTGTTTTAGCTTTATATTTTAAATATTGCCTAGAGTCCCACTCCTTCTTAAAAGGAATGTGGGTTTTGTCCTACTCCTCTTTTGGAGGAATGTAGGTTTGGTACTCTTCCTCCATGGGAGGAAAGAGTGTGGTATACCTCTCTTCTTCGGAAGAGAGGTGGTTTATCTCTGTTCATCAGAGAGCTTTCTCTTTTGACTGCTGTCAAAAGAGGAGGTGTAGAAGTTTTTAGACAATGTCCGTCACAAAGAAATTTGTTGACGGGGGAGCTCCTGAGCAGATGCATTAGTTGGCTTATGGTCTGGTTTTCCAGTTTGTTAAGTCACAGTTGTAACTTCGCCTATGAATATATGCAGTGAAGCATTTTCTATCAAAAAAAAAAAAAAAACATATATACTGATCATAACTATTCGTTTAAGCAAAACTGGCATGTCGACCGAGCTGTCACGATAATTAGGATATAGTTAATTAATATTATTCATGCGAATCGAGTTAAACTTATTAGGAAAAAAATTTTGGATTAAATTTGGACAATAAACCTATGAACCGACAAGATTTGGAGCATCATGAGTAACTATGTTAATTTAAGTTTTTCAAACTGTTTCATCAGAACTACACCTACTACGTACGTATGAAATGCAAGAGGGACATGATTATCCGTTACATCCTTGCAAGGGAAATCAAGAATATATATATATATATATATATATATATATATATATATATATTTATATGATCAGTCCTCTCTACCCAAATTTAAATCATATCTTAATGTTACTTTGGAATTCACTCAGCAGCCATAAATGCTGTGAGATCATTTGTGTTTATCTCTCACACTCTAATCTCTATGCCCTAATGAATTTAGGCAGAAACTCTAGTCTCTAGGCATAAACATGAGAACTTGTACATAAATAAAAATCAAATTAAGTAATTCTTTTTAAACACTTTGATTGTATTTATTTAATTTAACAGCAACTACTGGTGAAATAAACCAAAACACCACTAGCAATTAGTGGTGAAACAAACAAAACATGTCCATGTCATAAACGAAGTCTGTCATTGATTTACATATGCATCCTGTTGCAATCCGCTGGCATGAAGGACACGGTCTTCTCCTTGAGGTCATAACCTACCAAGAAGCTCGTCTGCGCCAAGTTTCCAAAGATGTACACGCTCTCGTCCGGACGAAAAGCCAAGCACAAGAGCTCCTCACCAAGTCTAAGAAAGGTGTTCAACTGATTCAGCTGCACGTCTGCACCTCTGAAATGTGCTGTGATAATGGGAGCGCCAATGTTATCAGATGCAGATTTGTAGCAAAGACTTGGGACATTTCCCGGGTCACGTGTGCGTTCTGCGTCAATTTCTTCTGCCACTGCAGATTCAAACTCTTTGTAGAAATCTGCCGGCAATAATGTCAATGTCGTGCCCGAATCAATGATAATGTTGCCTTCTATAAATGGGGAAGAATATCCCAATTCCAATCTTTTGTTCCCACCACTCATGGCCTCAAGTGTTAGGAAGTAGAAAGTATCTGGGTTTTTGGTTAATTACCAAGGGAGTAGACACAACCTCCGGACCAGAAACTATAGCATCACTGCCAAAACTCATTCTACTTGTGCGGGTACTGTCTAGGGGCACCAATCAGTAGGAGAATTTACCATCTACAGAAGAACTCAGTTGGGAAACAAGGGAAACCATGCCGCCACCAAGGCCGATAATTCCGAAGCCGTCGACACTAAAGGTTCCACCGTTGTCGTGTCCACAGCCTATGATAATATTACTAAATGACGCAGGTTGGAAGCCGCTCGCAGATGATGAAGATGATCCAAGCGTGAGTGTGTCGAAAGCAAGGTCCCCATGTGAATGATTGATCACCATAAGATATTGAATATAAGCAACTTGATGATGATGAGCAATGGCCCATTTCTCCTAAAGAATCGCATTCCCTTGAATTGCAGGCGATTTTTTTTAAAGTTCTGGATTTTCTTTGTTAAGGATAAAACAGTCACTGCACCAAATACCAGCTCACAACCATTGCAGCACCAGACGTCCAGTGCAGTCACGTAAACGCATCCTCTGTAGTGCACCTCTTTGTAACAAACTTTTGTAACAAATTGCATCTTTTCCATACTAGAATATTCTAGACTCTGTATTGCATACGCCTATAAAAAGACATTGTTTTGTAATACTATTTCAAGTATGAAAATATAAGAGAAGCTTTTCTTCAACTTGGTATTAGAGCACCATAGGACAAACATCCATGACTGCTTCTTCTCCTTCTTCTTCTTCTTCTTCTTCTACTCCCGCTCTTCCTTATCCAAATCTGTCCGATGTCATCTAAGTCAAATTTACTCCCGAAAACTACCTCTTATGGAAGGCACAACTAGTCTCGTACCTTTGTGGGCAGCTCCTCTACAAATATGTAGATGGCTCTTGTCCTCCTCCAAAACCTATACTCTTCGATTCCACCTCAAACCTAGCCTACGATTCCTGACTTGAATATGACCAAATGGTAATGTCTGTTCTTATTTCATCTCTCTCAGAACCTCTTATCGTCCAAGTGGTTGGTGCAATATTGCTCGAGCCGTATGGCTCTCTCTGGAGTCCTCCTTTTCGTCTGTTTCTCAAGTTCGTGTATTACAAACTCAATTTCAGCTTGCCTTCCTTAAGAAGGGTTCTGATTCAATTTCTACTTACTTTCGTTGAGCTAAAACTTTGGCTGACACCATGGCAGCTACAGAACGTCCACTTCCACCCTCTGAGTTCTTACGATACTTGCTTGCTGGTCTCGGCAGTGACTATGATGCTCTTGTATCATCAGTTACTACCCGTATTGAACCTATATCACTTAAAGAATTGCTTGGCCATCTCTTAGCTCACGAAGCTCGCATGCTTCACCACTCAGACACTCAGGTCTTTCACAGTGAACCTTCAACCAACTTCACTACAAAACCTCAACCTGCCTAATGTGGCTGAGGGTATTGAGGGGGTAGAAACAATTCTCGTGGCAGAGGAAGTGGCCTTTCCAATTCTCAGCATGGATGAGGTAACAATGGGAGTAACTTCTTTGCGGTCTCCACTAATAATTTTCTGATTTGTCAGGTGTGCAATCGTCACAGTCACTCTGCAATCAGTTGCTTCCATCGCTTCATTCAAGCTTACATTGCCTCACAACCAGCTGCAGCACATTTCTTATCTAGTTACTCTCCCAACACAAATTGGTACCTGGATACTACGGCTACAAATCACATCACCAGTGATTTAGCAAACTTGAATATACATGCTTCTGAGTATCATGGCGATGAACAGCTCTGTATTGGTGATGGGTCACCCATACCTATATCTCACACCAGTTCTGCCTCTCTTCCTTCTCCTACTTCTCACTTTCTTCTCAACAAAATACTCTGCGCTCCCTCATTTCAAAAAAATTTAATTTCAATATGGCAACTTTTTCTTGATAACAATGTCTCATTCGAATTTTTCTTTGATTCGTTTCTCATCAAGGACTGCAATTCGGGGACAATCCTCCTTCAAGGAACAACAAATAATGGACTCTACTCTTTTCCATCCACGCCTCCATCAGCTCAGACAAGCTCTCTCTCAGTTCCTCTTTGGCACTCTCTACTTGGCCATCCATCTATCAAGCTCGTTGAATCAATACTTAGTCAACATCGTCTCCAATATGATCCTTCTTTGTCACCTGCATTCTATGATGCATGTGCAATGGCAAAATCCCATAGAGTCCCAGCTTACTTACAGATACACCGCTCTACAGCTCCATTTCAGCTTATTTTCTCAGACTTATGGGGTCCCTCCCCACATGTATCTCATGATGGCTTTAAGTTTTACATTAGTTTTGTTGATGACTTCTCTCAATATACCTGGTTATTTCCTCTTAAAACTAACTCTCAAGCATTTGATACCTTTGTTAAATTTAAAACTCATGTCGAACTTCAATTCAACACCAAAATTAAACAATTCCAGTCGGATTTGGGGGGGGGGGGGGGAGTTTAGACCATTTTCTGAGTATCTAGCATCATGCAGAATAAAACACCGTGTTACATGCCCACATACACACACTCAAAATAGTATCGTTGAGAGAAAACACCGTCACATAGTCGATACTGGGTTGGCTCTTCTAGCCCATGCCTCCCTTCCACTCACATTTTGAAATTATGCCTTTATTCATGCTGTGTATTTAATTAATCTGTTACCCTCACCCTCTCTCAAAAATTCCTCTCCCCACTTCCTTTTATATAAAACCCAACCTGATTACACTGGTTTACGTGGTTTTGATGCTGAATGTTGGCCTTTAACCTCGTCATATAATCCCAATAAGTTTGCTTATTGATCAGTTCCATGTGCCTTCCTTGGCCTTAGCCCTTGTCACAAAGGTTTTATTTGCTATAACATTAATTTGGGTCGAATATACATTTTAAAGGATGTTAAGTTTAATGAATCAAAGTTTCCCTTTGCCCATAATCCAAAACCCAAATCTGACTCTTCTCCCGCTCATGTGGCTCTACCCATTTTCCCAAACCCATTCCATCGTCACCACTGTCAATCTCTATTTTGGGCTCACCACCATCTTCTTCCTCGTCCCCTTCTCCTTCTCCATCTCCATTATGCACATTGCCAAGCTCTTCTCTGCCTGATACTTAGCAGCATGCACACTCAATGTTAACTAGATCATGTACCAATACATCCCGACCCTGACAGTTCATAGATGGCACTATCAAATGGCCTCCTCCCCATGACCATGTCTCTGTCGTGGACTCTGTTTCTAAAACTCCCTCTTGTTTTACAGTTGCACAGAAATACCTAGAGTGGCACGACGCAATGGCAAGTGAATTCAACACTCTTCTGGAAAATCAAACGTGGTCCCTTGTCCCTGCATCTCATGCCACCAACACTGTAACCTGTAAATGGGTATTTCGAGCCAAACTGTTTGCTGACGGCTCCATTGAACGGTGAAAAGCTCAACTTATCGCCAAAGGTTATCTTCAACAGCCTAGCATAGACTTTGAAGAAACCTTCAACCTAGTAGTCAAGGCCACAACAGTTCGCCTGGTCCTTGCTTTGGCGGTTTCAAGACACTAGCCCACTTCAGGAAACTGTTTTCATGTCCCAGCCCCTTGGATTTTCTAATCCACAATTTCCATCTCATGTATGCAGGTTACACAAAGCCATTTATGGCTTTCGTCAATCCCCACAGGCTTGGTATTCAAGGTTGAGTAGTCGTCTTGTGGACCTCGGTTTTAAAATTTCTGCAGCAAATCCTTCTTTGTTCTTCTGTGAGGCTGGTTCTTCTACTCTATTTGTCTTGGTCTATGTAGATGATCTCTTGATCACAGGGTCCTCCACTCAGTGTATATCTGATCTTGTTGTTGCACTATGAAGTGATTTTTCAATCACTGACCTCGGCAACTTAAAATTTTTTCTGAGCATAGAAGCAACGCTTAACTCTCAAGGATTACTTCTCACTTAGCAGAAGTATATCAGTGATTTGCTTTACAAGACAAACATGCACTTAGCAAAACCTGTAAAAATGCCAATGGCCACCTCTGATAAATTAAGTACATTAACAATTAATTTATTTGAAGACCCCACATTATATCGGAGCATTGTTGGCTCATTGTAGTACCTATCTTTCACACGGCCCGATCTCGCATTCACTATCAGCAAGGTATGCCAATTCATGCATGCTCCTCACTTACCTCACTGGATAGTAGTTAAGCATATCCTAAGATACCTTAAACATACGTCCACTCTTGGCCTTCAGCTCTCTCCTTCCTCCTCTTTCAACATCACTGCATTTTATGATGCCGATTGGGCAGGCTGCCTCGACGATAGAAAATCTACCAATGGGTTTTGTATTTTTCTAGCAAAAATTTGATTAGTTTGTCTTCAAAACAACAACCCACTATCGCCAGGTCTTCCATGGAGGCCAAATTTAAAGCATTTGCAAACGCTACTGCATAAGTTATTTGGTTGCAACACTTGTGCAGAGATATTGGCGTACAACTTACTAGTGTTCCTCTACTCTACTGTGACAATTTGGGTGCCACTTACCTTTTCCTCCAACCCGGTATTTCATGCACGAACAAAGCACGTCGAAATCAACCTCCATTTTGTTAGAGATCGGGTCCTCAATAAGTCCCTAAAAGTGACTTTTATTTCTAGCAAGGATCAACTTGCCGACATACTTACCAAACCTCTCTCAACAGTACGCTTCCGAAGCTATCTTCAAGTCTACGTCTACACCATGTGCAGCTTGACTTGAGAGGGGATGTTAAGGATAAAATAGTCACTGCATTAAATACCAGCTCACAACCATTGCAGCACTAGACGTCCAGTGCAGTCACGTAAACGCGTCCTTTGTAACAAATTGCTTTTTTTCCATATTAGAATATCCTAGACTCTGTATAGCATACGCTTATAATTAAAAAAGCACTGTTTTTTAATACTATTTCAAGTCTGAAAATATAAGAGAAGCTTTTCTTCAACTTTCCTGGGTCAAAAAAGCGGGAAGGCTTGCTTGTAACAGTTGGTGCAAGGCTTGCATTGCAGCCAAATCAGATCACTAGCCGTATCTGCAATCCGAAGGACTGGTACCGGTGGCGTGCCGACAAAGTATTTCATCAGTTATTCGCCTTTATCTGAGATAATTTCCGACTCAACTGACTTGGGAGAAATTGAAGACCGAGTTGGCTTAAAATGATTGACACGGTTGATGGAACGGCGCGGTTGTGCGCTGCGATGGAGTTTCGGAAGAGTTGTAGAAGGGAGAGTACATAAGGGGAATCGCGGTGGATGGATCCACGCTGAAGCCACCATTATTGAGAGCAGCCGAAGTACTGAGACAGAAGCTACAAAGAACAATATTAATGGCGATGAGTATAGAGGGTAACGAAGCAAAAGATAGTAGAGAATCGTGAGATGCCATGGCTAAGTACTGACACATCAGTACTACTACTGTGTAAATTTAAAGAAAAACCATACATGCATGCACAGAAGGAAAAAGGTATTAAAACCATCCATCAATACACTTAATTAACGTTATTTTTCCATTCTTAAATATTATATGCATGAATTTACTGAGATTCTTCATTAATTATATATGGATGAGATCTCATGGTCTGAAAATATATGGGAATATAATTATATATTTAATTATCATTAGTTATTAATTAGCATAGATTTTAATTTTTTCGAGAATATCTAATATGCAATCAGCAATTAGCTGCATGCATCACGAGAACATGGGAAAATGAAACTAGCTATAGCTAGCTAGCTAGGGTCATGTCACAACAAGAAAAATTAGTTTTTCTGGCTAAGTATACTACCGGCGGGTAAAATTTGGTCTCAAATATACTGTTTTTTAATTTCAGAAAAAGTCTTGCGTCAACATGAAAAAAATAGCCGGTAAAAATGATTATTTTCGGCGAGTTTAGTGCGCCGAAAATACTTGGCCGCAAATAACCCCGTTGGCCATTCCAAGGTCGACTTAATAGTATTTTTGCTGTTATATGTTTTTGTTACAGCAACATTTTCTTACTTATTAAGGTGACTTTTAACTCGCCTTAATAACTTCTTCAGAAATCATTCCCCTGCCTTATTATTTTCCCACGCTCAATGCATTTTCCCTCTCTTTCTCGCTCGCTCTCTCTCTCTCTTTGGCTCTCGGGTTCTACAGGAGGGTTTCCGTTCAGAATCCAGCGCCATCGTCAACTCGTCGGTGAGTTTGTCTTTACAACTTCTAGGCTCCGTTAATCTCTATCTCACTCTCTGTAACCTTCGCCGGTGAGTTGATTGTTTCTCACTTCCTTTTCTTTGTCGATCTCAATCGAAATTATGAAGATCTGGTAGGCCTAGTTTTTCTAGTTTTGTTACCCCTCGATCTTTCCATGGGAGTTCATATTGTTAAGTACAACATAAACATCGAGATATATCTATTATCATGTAAAATGCTGTCCTAGATTTAAACCTGAGTCCCACTTAGCCATCCATTGTAATTTAGATACAATTTGAGTTTTTTTGGCACCAAAGAACTAAAATTAGAAGCGGATTTTGTTTCTTTAATTCCAAAAGTAGCGCAAAATCTTACTGAGCGGACAAAAATGAGCTCAGTCTCGACCTTCTGATTAGACAAAAACGGCTCAAGGAAGTCTACATAAGAAGCCTCTCAAGAAGATTCTTCTGAAATTACCTAGACTAGGCCGATACCTACTCTTTGGGTATGACTGCTACTGTAATGAATTATGGTCGACACCCTTGTAAGTTTGTAACAAGCTCTGCCGAAATAATGTAATTGTTTTTGTAATGCGCAGCAGGTGCTCGAGAATATTGCTTTGTGAAAGTTGTTAAGTTTAGTTTGCATATATACACATTCTTAATATCGTTCCCTGTTGTGTTGTCAAAAAAGTTTTTTCCATTTCGTACTTTCTTCGCGATCACCATACAAGAATGATTTGCATATCTGCCTATCACCCAGAGCGAGAGAGAGAATTCAATAAACGAAAAAAAGGCAAGATGATGAGATGATTGGTAGGCGTCCTGACCTTTGTTTTTATGCAGTTTGCTTTCTAGGTTTATTTGATGAATTATGGTACTTTCATGTGAACATGTAAACACAGTGGCTGTTTTAAAATTAACATTTATTTCCTCTTGCTTCAGTTTTTAAGCTGTTTGTTTCTTTCTTCTGCAGAGAAGTAATATATCAGGCAAGAATGAGCGTATTCATTGTTCATTGAATATCAATACAAAAACTGGGCGCTTATCAGCTAGGAGACCAAATTTGCAGGTTCTTTTATATTTTTTCACTTATCTTACAACTAATATACAAATAACAGAGCTAGATCTCTACTGCAAACTATTACAATTTTCAACCACATGATGTTTTCTTCTCAAATTATTCTTTTGATGCACCAAGTTTCTAATATATATATCACAAACCAAGTTTCTAATTTTTTTTTTTTGTGTAGTCAAGATGAAAGAGGAAGAAATCTAGTAAGTTCATATTGAAATTTATTAGATATTAAAAATGTAATGTTCTTGCTTTCTGTAAATCAGAATCAGCGTGCCTTGTGATATACAATGGCTACTTATCAAAAAACTTGGCATATATATATGCCTTGTGATATTCAATGGCTTTTTCCCAATTCTGTTCATAGGCTTTTTTGAGTGTTATTGCAGACTTGCAGTACCTTACGTGGGTGGCTTTTTTGAGTGTTTGTCACAACACGTTATAGTTTTTTCCAAATTAAAAAAGATAAACATGATTTGTGATCAAAACCACGCAATTTGACCTGCAGACAAAAGAAATCTTAAAACCAAATAATAATTAGCTGTAATCAAGAGATCGACATATATAATAAAACCATGATCTGCTATATATGCTGATCTAACAATGATCTACTAATTCTCATAGTATGTTTTATAAGAGAAATAGGAAGAATTTCATGAGTGTTATTAGCATAAGTTTAAATAATTAAATTTATTTGTTACTTCCATTATTTCAATATGTTATGCAAAAGTACTGCCGACGACATATATAATAAAAAGATCTATTTGATTGACATAAAGAACATTAGACTGAAGAATTAATATAATTAAAATAGTTCCTGCTTTTCAACCAAAAATAGGTCTCAATCGGAAAGGCATTGATGTTAATTAAAGACATAGAATAAATGATGTCATGATCTTATACATAATAATAATAATAATAATAATAAAAATTCCGCACCCTACGGCCACAGGGTAGTGATTCAAAAACTTAATCTAGAGTACTTGTGAGTTGTCGGTATCAACTGTTACATGCATGCATGGCACTATGGCAGCCACCAAACTCTTTGATCATTAGTAAATAATGATACACCACATTGAAGAGCGATGAGCAATAACACATACCCACATGATTCTTTAAATGATCTTTTTCCCAATTTACCAATTTTTAACCTTTAGGTATTTTTCGTAGATGGACAAGAGTTGGATGAAAATCACTGATAGATTTCGATCCAGTGAATATGCGACAGGCGTTAAAGATTTCATTACTTTGGCTCGATCTCATTCTACAAGTGATGAAATTCGGTGTCCATGTACCCTATGTTCAAATAATTATTTCCTACCTATAAGTCAGGTAGAGAGACATCTGTTCATTAAAGGTATTGAACCAACTTACACAACATGGATATTTCACGGCAAGGAGGAAGATTTACCTTTTATTGATGATGACGATCTTCATAATCCCGAACAAGCTGATCCTTACATTGATGACATTGATGTTATGTTACAATTCATTCGGGCAGGGAATTTCCCTAATGTTCCTTCATCCGAGTCATTTTATGCCGGGTTTTCAACCTCAATCGGAAGTGAATCAACCATGAATTTTGACCAGTTTTTGGTTGATTCACAGCGTCCTCTTTATGAAGGTTGTTCCAAGTATTCTAAACTTTCATTTTCAGTTAAGTTGCTGCACATTAAAACACTTGGTGGCTGGAGTGTAAAGTCATTTGACATGCTTCTTCAAGTATTACAGTCAACTTTTCCGAATGCTCTTTTACCGAAGTCATATCAAGAGGCACGGAACTTAGAGCGAGGCCTGGGATTTTCTTACACAAAAATACATGCTTGTCCAAATGATTACATACTTTATTGGAGGGAAAATTCAAAGAAACAAGAGTGCCCTAAATGTAAGTCATCAAGATGGATATTCAGTAACAATAAGCAACGACAAATTCCTCAAAAGGTTCTACGACATTTTCCGCTACAGCCAAGGTTGCAGAGATTGTTTATGTCACGTAAAACGACAGCTAATATGAGGTGGCATAGGGATCAGCGTGTCAATGAGGAAGGCATTCAAAGGCATCCTGCTGATTCTGAGATCAATGAGTTCAATCATATTCGGTATGAACTTCACAAAATATACAAGAGTTACAAGATGAACAAAGAAGCTCTTGCGAATGTGCCAGAGTTGGTAACACTAGCTACTTGGGTGAAGTTATGCGCTCGATGGTCAAGCGCGGAATTTAGGGTAAGTCTAATCGATGTTGATTGTGCTATTTTTTATATGTTTATGATCTAGTTGTGTTAATACAAGTCTGTGAATTGTAGATGATATCTGAGAAAAATAAAAGTAATAGAGCGAAGCAACAAACAAACCACACGGCTGGACGAACCTCCTTCGTAAGACTAATGCAAATGAGGGTACGAATTTTATTCAGATTTATACATGTTGTTTGCTAATTTTAATCGACAAATGTTGGAAGTAACATATTATTTGATGATTTGAACCGACAAATGGTATTAATCCCTGCTTGCATTTGTAGTCTAAGAGTGATGAGCACTTTATTGATTTCTTTAAAGAGGTGAGGTGGAGTAAGAAGAAGGGTAAATTTGTGACTCCAGTGACGGAAAAGAAACATGTGAGTGACTTTGAATGAATCCGTTTGTACGTATTATTTACCTTGTAGTTTTGAACGAATCCATGTGTACATATTAACGTGTGATTTCACTTCCTTGAATAGAATGAAATGGTTGCCAAGTACTCTAAGTTAGAGCCTGAGAAGCAGACTAAGGATGTTACTGCATCAATCTTTAGGGAGGTACTAGGGCACAGGCCAGGGTATGCAAGGGGGTTGGGGGAGATGGTTATCCCCGAGTCATCTAGACAGAACACTGCAGAAAAATTTGCAGCATTAACAGAACGTGCAGAGAGGCATGAGAAGGATGCTGAGTATTACAAGAATCAATTGGAAGAATTACGAGGGAATGTAGAGAAAGTGTTGGCGAAGCAAGCCGAATACGACAAATTATTAAGTTCATACATGGAATCACAGAGGCAAGCCCAAGGAGAGTCTCATAGAGAAAGTCAAGGACTTGCATAGGCAGTTCCATTTTTAGTCAATAAGTTTTTTGTGAGTTTTTTGTATGACTTTGGTTTCTGTAGGTTGGGACCAAATCAAGAAGTGAAAAAGGTGCGTATCTATGATTCTCTAACCTTATATATATATATATATATATATATATATATATATATATATATATATATATATATATCTAAAATATTAATTAGTCCCCTTAAATATTGCTCTTTTTCTTATCATATCGCAAAATTGCATGTTTTTTGTGATTTTCTAAGTACCTCAATGATTAATATGACTTACATGATAGGATGGAACCATCACGTCATCTAATACTCATGGACTATCTACAAGTAAAGATAGATGCATTCTTTAGATATTGAGAGGAAGCTACTTTAAAAATGATATGGGTATACATTATATTTTGGTTTTTGAAGTCCTTTCCTAATTTTGTAGTTGCAATTTAAATTTCTGTTGGGCTTTGGAAACTAAAGAAAAATTTGTGAATCTAAATTTTTGCAGCTTTGAGATCAATGAAGGAGGCTTCCAGTTTTCAGATGAAGAGGTATACCTTAAGGTTTTGAGATGAAGAAGGCAGCTTCCATGATGATCAAGACTTGCTTAGGAAATCCTTGTTACACAATAAAGTTGAGGAGTACACATGTAAACTTACATTGATCCATTAATGTGGGATGTTGGGTTGAATTTCAAATAGCACTTTTTATGATGAATGAATAATATACCGATACATGTTGGGGATATTTGAAACACTTATATCATGTAAACGATTAATTCATGATATTGAATGCTTATTAGGGAATATGTTGATCTATTATATGCGTTGGCTATTGTATCTAATGGGGGACTTCAGGTGTTTAAAAAACAAAATAAGAGGCTGAAATGGTAAATAATTGTAAATAGAAGCAGGAAAATGTTTTTGCGGCAACTTATAGTCGCAGCTAATATATGGTCGCCGGAAATAGTGACTTTTCTTGTAGTGTTGTAAAAGGAAAATGACAGAAGGATAATTTTCTCTCGGAAAAAAAAAATAGAAAATAAGAAAAAGAAAGAAAGAAAAATTTCTTAGAGATATAAAGCCTAAGGTTTTTGGAAACATATGCAAGAAATGACAACGTGTTGCCAACTTCAATTTAATTCATATATTTGCAATATATATATATTCTCAATAAAAGGAGAGGTGGAGCGACTTGGACTTTATGACCATAGGAGCCATTATTCACTGCGAACTATATATTTGCAAAAGTTTAATCACACATTACAAGTGTTGTACATGGGCGTGCTGTTTTTTTTTTTTTTTATGGAAATATACTTCATTGCATTTATTCAATAAGTGAAGTTACAACTGTGACTTATAAGTCAAGAGAACTCGACTATAAAATCAACTAACGCAGCTGCTCAGGAGCTTCTCCACACACAAAGTGACGGACATTGTCTAAGAACTTCTAAAACTCTCAAAAGAGAGAGTAACAGCTCTGTATGACCAGAGACTGGATGGCTCCTCCTACCTCCAAGAAGGCGGACTATGGAGACAAATGCTATGAACAAATGGTCCAATAGCATATAACCTAGACGAAAACCTAAAGACACAGACAACCTACAAAACAAAAACCAACAACGACAAAAACAAAAACAACCACGAGCACGACTTGAGCTTCGACGGCACACCCTCCACAGGCAATCGGCATAACGAGCCCTAATGGCACGAGCACCCAGCTTGCGTATGGACCACAAAAACCTCCTCAACGAAAGCCGGCCGTACGTACACCGACCATAGCAACGTCCACTGCTCTTAACCCTTTGCCTCAGATTGGGGCCGCCCAACATCTCATCACCTCACCGTGGACTTCAAACACAGCAGCAAAAACAGACCCACTGAAACACCGAGAGCCAACACAGAAACACCAAAAGCCAACACAGCAACTCGGCGGCAAAAAAACCAACACAAAAGCACCAACAGACCCACTGAAACCAGGGGTAGAAGACACAAAAACCAGAGGTCCCTAGTGGCACCGACACCAACAGAGGCGGAAAACCCCAGCAGACCCACTGAAAACTAACCCAAAATACACCAACACAAACCAGACCCACTGAGAGAAGCTGGAGGAGAGCCGACGGTCGGAATGCGCTTTCCCGAAGTCCGGGGTCCCAGAAAAGCCTAGTTTTGAAACGGCCGGTTGGTCCCTGGTGGCGCGTGGCGGCCACGCTCTGGAGCGACCGAGACTTCGTCCCGCGATGGGCGCGCTGTTTGATTCGAAGAATCTAACAATTATTTTGATATCTCCATTCTTATAAATGTGATACTATACTTTGAAAATCTGGATATTAGAAAACTTGACTAAATTCATGTTTGAGCAATTAGAATGTATTATGAGAATCTAAAAGGATTTCTACGATGATTCTCGTGCATGTTTTATTTATTCCTATATATATTATTATTCATTAATTATCTTTTTTCCCTAAAAATCTTTGTATTTAGGGGAGAAAATAGTCTCCAACATTACCCGTATTGCTGTATATGTGCATTTAAGTGAAGTAAAAAGCTATTTTTATTGCAGTGTGTAAGGGATTATAAAATTCCTAAAACTAAGACTTGAAAGGAAAAAAAAGAATAAAAACTGTACAAATCTATACAATGCTAAGACTACCATACAAAAAAGTCATATATACAAAGCTAAAGCACTATATCAAAGAATAGTCCGTATATATTATGCCTAAACTTTGGCAACCCAGCGAATTAGCATCTTTTCACAACCGAGTCAGTTTCAAATACAAGCTGAGTCAATTTCAAATAATGCGCAGAAGTAGTATATAGTCCTCTCTTCTTGAAGGGTGAGGTTTTGACTTTGCTATGAGAAAAGTGAGTCTCTCAGTTTTTCTTAAACTGTAGAGGCACAAATAGAGTCTGAATTAGAGAGATTATGGAAAGATTTTACCCTCACAGAACAAGAGAAACATGGCATAACAGTTGCAAAAGCAGATGTCGAAGCAGCAACAAGTACAAAAAGGTTTTGCTTAATGCTCTTGGTGGTTTCTGACTGCATGATAAACAAAAAAGCTTTTCATGATATAATGTCAAAGATATGGAGCTTAGGGGACTGGTTGTAGTTCAAGGAAATGGGGAACAACAAGTTTATGGTGGAGTTCCAATGTGAACAAGATAAGATCAAAGTCATCTAGGGTAGACCATGGACCTTTGACAGGCTCTTAGTCTGAATGAAGGATGTGGACTGGATGATCTCTCCCAATGAGATAGAGTTTGCTCAAGAGTCTTTCTGGATTCAAATCCATAACATGCCATTGGGAAGCATGAACTCAGACAAAGGCACCCAAGTTGGAAAAGGAATAGGTGAGGTTATAGAGTTTGACTCTAATAACTCAGGTTGTTCATGGGGTCCTTTTCTTCGCTTGAAGGTTCGCATTAACATCATTGAACCTTTTATTCGAGGCAGATTCCTGAACCTTGATGACAAAATACTATGGCTCCCAGTCAAGTATGAGAGGCTACCATCTTTCTGCTTCCATTGTGGAACCATCAAACACAAGCAAGGTGGTTGTCCCAAGCTAACCAGAGGGAACGGTGACTCATACAAACGTGAGTATGCCTAGCTTCAAGCCACTACTCCAAAACCTGGTACCTTCTCGACCAAGAGGTATGAAGGTGGAGGAAGGGGTGATACAGACCTCCCATGAAGGAAAGAGGTTCCAGGTGATGATGACACAGCTAGCAAAGCCAAACTAGGACCTGTCTCAGCAGCTTTTTCCTCTAGCAATGCTAGCCTTTTGGATGCTAACAAGGAAAATTTCCATTCTAGGAAAGTTGAAAGCACCTGTCAAAAACCAAAGATAGATAAAAAAGGGTCTATGCAGGAAGCTACTCAAGCAAAAATAGAAGACCTACCCTCTATCCTAACACAATTTGAGAAACATTCAAACCTTGCCACTTTGCAGACTCTGCTCTCTTCCGAGATCTTGGGTCTTAACAAGGGTAGGGCCTTAACTCTAACTAAGACTGGAAAATACAAAAGAACTAAGGGCCAGCCAAGCAAGGCCCTTCGCGATAGGGCCCTTCTAAATGATGTTGGCCCATCTCTAGCCTCTCAAGCTAACTCTCTTAATCAATTCCTGCGATCACAACAGCTAGCAAAACCATAGAAGAACAAGTGGAAGAGATGAGCTCAAGATCAGAAGTAGCAACTTAGAGACAGTGCTGATGAAGATCTTATCATGGATTGTGCTAAAAAAAACATCAAAAAGAGGGGTGGCCTCTACTACAACTAGCTCAGGTCCCCTAAAAAAACAGAAGCAAAGAGAGTGGCTAGAAAGAAATGACTCAACAAACCAAAGGGTACTGGCTACCAAGCAGCATCACCAAAAGCTATGATTTGTCTAAGTTGGAACTGTTGAGGGCTCGGAAACCCTTGGATAGTTAATGACCTTCATCTCATGGTGCAATGTAATTTCCCAGCCTTTATTTTCTTGATGGAAACAAAGTTCAAGAGACAAAAGGTGGAAAGGGTCAAACAGATAGTGAAGCTACAAAACAGTTTTGTGGTTGATTGTAAGGGCCTTAGTGGTGGTATGGTCTTCTTTGGAATGATGAAGTGGAGGCCGAAGTTCACTCTTACTCTTGAAACCATATTTCACTCCTGCTGAAAGGGACAAGAAAAGAAGAGGACTTGCTATTGACAGGGTTCTATGGCTCACCAGTTACTGCTAGTAGACCTTCTAGTTGGTCCTTGTTAAGAGCTACTAAGCCTGTGAACTTAAAGGGTTGGCTATGTATTGGGGACTTTAATGAGGTCCTTAATTTGGGAGATAAAAGTGGTGTTCTGATTGAGCTGAAATATTGCATAGTTTAGCTATTTAAAACCAATGTATTTTAAATTCTTCGTGACACTATTATTGGTTTTATATAGAAAAATAGTTAATAAGCATAAATACGAGTTGTAATTTTTAATTGATTGATATCATGTTTATGCTTAATTTTATAACTATGATTTAATGGGACAATATTTCCTCACATATATAGTCTATTTTTGATAATCTATTTTTCTTTTAATTTATTTTTGGGTGTTATTTCTTTCTTTTTATTTTCAGCTTAAATAAAATTCAAATGGGATCCGGTTGGAACTTTTGATCAAAAGTGCATATTAATTGAGAGGATTGAAAAGAAAGAAGCGATGTACTTGGACAGTTGAAAAATAAGACAAAATGAAGAATCAGTGGTTATTTTCTTCTTTTGATTATTCAAAATGCATGTGATCTTCATGGTTGAATGAAAGTCACGGAGGCTTGAGAATTTTTGGTGGTGCAACATTAAAGTCATACAAAGGGGCCAAATTACGGCAAAAGTGAAAATAGAAATGAATTTTCGATAGAAGTGTGAATGTAATTGGGCGGCTGCTTGTTTGGCTTAACTTTCATCGGTTGGTGCAGCTAAATTTGATAGGCAAAGCAGAATAAAATAAATTTGGTGTCGGCTAGAATTAAGGTGAGGAACATGTGATTGATTGGAGGGCTGCTTTTGAAGTGTGAAGACGTGCTTGAGTTTTCAACCAAGTGTGAGTCGGTTATTGAAGATGGAATTCGGCTGGGTTAATTTTATTGAAGATGGAATTCGGCTGGTTAAATTGAATGGAGGAAGGGCAGCACCAACTTGAGACAAAGAAGAGCCGTGTGGGAGTTTTCAACAAGGGAGACGTGCTGTTTTTTTTGTGTGCTGAAATCAGAAATTGAGGGGAGATGTCCAGTTGTTTTAGAAGAGAGGCAACAAGTCTATAAAGCAGGAGGTGTTGTGCTGGACGTAAAGGAAAGGAGTAGCAGTCGGTGGGTGCAAGAGTTGAGAGAAAAGTGTAGGAAAATCGATGGTGATTGAAAGAAAAAAGAATTGTGATTGGAGGAGGGAGTTTGTACGACTAGAAGCAGCTACATATATATATATATATATATATATGTTGCTGGACGTAAAGGAAAGGGGTAGCAATCAGTGGGTAAGGATTTGAGGGACAGGTTACGTGGGGGATAGAGAGGAGTTGAGGTGTGTTGGTCATGAGTAGAGAGGGAGAGAAGAGATAGATGTGTCGGTGCAGATTATTCCTCTATGAGTTAAGAGTCGGTCAGTGCATAATTGAATTGGTGAGAGGTGATTTGTTGGAGTTAAAGGTTGGAGAGAGGGAGAGTGAGACGTGGGAAGAGATATAGAGAGAATTACGTAAAGGTGATTAGCTGGAGTTAAAGGGAGAGGGCTGGAATTATTTTTTCTTGGAGGAGTGTAGTCGGTTTGATGTAAGTGAGGTGGAGTTTGCTGAGAGTAAAAACCCATTGAATCCGTCGGTCCTAAGCAAGCAAAAAGAGAGAAAAGTCATGATGGCCAGACCATTAGTCGGTGGGGATTTATTTTTCTTGATGAGGGAGAGATGTCGGTGCTTGAGTCTTGATTAAAAGAAAAAAGAGGAAGTCGGTTTCTTAGTGGGAGAGCAAGTCGGTTTCTTATTTTTTATTGGATGGAATAAATTCATGTGTTGGAATTGAATAGAGTTGGGATGTGTGAGTGGAAGAAAGGGAGGTGTTGTTCTGGGATAGAGAGGAAGACGTGGAGGGAGTTTGATGGGGGATGAGATGTGAAGTGGTAGTTAAGTTTTTGTTGTTTAGTTTTAGAGTCGGGTGAGACGGACTCAGCGCTCTGTTCTTATTTTCATTATGTTGGTTTCCATTTCCTTGCTTTTCATTCGGAGTGGATGTTTTTCACTTGTGGCATAAAGCTCTTGTATTGATTCATTTTCGTTTAGAAGAGACAGATGGAATTCAATCTATGATTTATTCCTCTGTAACAGCTGGATTTTCAGATTTTTGTTGATTTTAAGTTATTTCCTAGTATTTCTTGTATCTCATTTTAGTTTTCTAATGAATAATATTTATATGATTTCTATAGCACTTATAATAAATATGATTGGCTAAATTTTCATACTAAGGTTAGAGGTGAAATTTAATGATTTAAATATTATTTTCAGATACACGTAAAATTTATTCTGCGAGCTTGATCGATTGAAGGATTTTATTATTGGATATTTTGATTATCTATATACTCATCTTGATTCATTGTGATTTTCGAATATAGTGAATGCTTGAGGAATCCCTGTGGTATTCAAATAGATTTGTAAATGTTTTAATCATCAATCGTTCACGCTCAATCATAAGCGATTATTTTTCTTTTTCTTAAATACTAAATCTTCCAATTAAACGGAATCATTATTCTAATTTAATTGAAGTAAATCGATCGGAAACAATATCATAAATTATTAGACGGATCCTCGAAACCTTAGTCTTTCTCCATATTAATTTATTTTATCATTTTAGTTTGATTCAGTTATTTTATCAATCTTCATCTGATTGCACGTTTCTTTTAGTAATTTCGTTTCATTGTCTGAATTTATTTCCCTTATCACAAAAGTCAATCACTGTGGATTCGATCCTGTAAGATACTACAACACCTGTATACTTTCTGTTGAAAATTTATTAGTACCTAAAAAAAAAAAAAAATTGTGAGATGCATTGAAATATAAATGATTAACACACACTTCTGGCATTTTTGTGAAATTTGAGTATCTTGGTGGAGTAGTTGAATAGAATTATTTTGTGAAGATTTATTTTCAACCTTAAGCATAGAACATGACTTATGATGCATCATATTTTGTTAAGGAGTGACTTGAAACACGGGGATACGATATTTACAAAAATAAGAATTAGTTTGATTTGTATAGAATGAAGGGCAAGTTTTGAAAGAACATTTTGCACATGCTTACACTTGTAGTGTTTCTCATTAATGTTCATTGATTTAAAACAGGAGAAGTAAACTGCAGGACTACCGAGCCTTATAAAAAAAAAAAAAAAAAGGAAGAAAGAAAGAAAGAAATTAAAAAAAAATCATGTAATTTTTCCTGAATAAAGAGCTAGAAACAGTTACCCAAAACTTTGGGGGTTGAATGTTCAACCTTTAAACAGAGTTGGCATGAAAACTGCTAGTCCCTTAGGCTTTGAGGTAATTAGAATCAATAATGATTAATCTTAAGGTTGAAAAATCCTATGATAAATCATGCTTATTAGTGAGGAACACACACAAGTTTAGCCACACACACATATCTGAGTTCTAAGATATTTGCCCTAATTCTATGTGAACAATTGTTGAGACTTTCCTTGTGGATACAACTCCTGGTGTTGAGTAGTCACGAACCGAATTTTTGTGAGAATTCAGAATTATGTTTGATTGTTTTTGTTTGAATTTTGAGCTTTATGCAATGTTCATCTCAATTAATTTTCACTATTTTGCTCAAGAATTAGCAAAAAGCTAGTTGGGGGTGTGATTGAGCTGAAATATTGCATAGTTTAGCTATTTAAAACCAATGTATTTTAAATTCTTCGTGACACTATCATTGGTTTTAGATAAAAAAATAGTTAATAAGCATAAATACGAGTTGTGATTTTTAATTGATTGATATCATGTTTATGCTTAATTTTATGACTATGATTTAATGGGACAATATTTCCTCACATATATAGTCTATTTTTGATAATCTATTTTTCTTTTAATTTATTTTTGAGTGTTATTTCTTTCTTTTTATTTTCAGCTTAAATAAAATTCAAATAGGATCCGGTTGGAACTTTTGATCAAAAGTGCATATTAATTTAGAGGATTGAAAAGAAAGAAGCGATGTACTTGGACAGCTGAAAAATAAGACAAAATGAAGAATCAGTGGTTATTTTCTTCTTTTGATTATTCAAAATGCATGTGATCTTCATGGTTGAATGAAAGTCACGGAGGCTTGAGAATTTTTGGTGGTGCAACATTAAAGTCATACAAAGGGGCCAAATTACGGCAAAAGTGAAAAGAAAAATGAATTTTCGGTAGAAGTGTGAATGTAATTGGGCGGCTGCTTGTTTGGCTTAACTTTCATCGGTTGGTGCAGCTAAATTTGATAGGCAAAGCAGAATAAAATAAATTTGGTGTCGGCTAGAATTAAGGTGAGGAACATGTGATTGATTGGAGGGCTGCTTTTGAAGTGTGAAGACGTGCTTGAGTTTTCAACCAAGTGTGAGTCGGTTATTGAAGATGGAATTCGGTTGGGTTAATTTTATTGAAGATGGAATTCGGCTGGTTAATTTGATTGGAGGAAGGGCAGCACCAACTTGAGACAAAGAAGAGTCGTGTGGGAGTTTTCAACAAGGGAGACGTGCTTTTTTTTTTTTTTTTGTGTGCTGAAATCAGAAATTGAGGGGAGATGTCCAGCTATTTTAGAAGAGAGGCAACAAGTCTATAAAGCAGGAGGTGTTGTGCTGGACGTAAAGGAAAGGAGTAACAGTCGGTGGGTGCAAGAGTTGAGAGAAAAGTGTAGGAAAATCGGTGGAGATTGAAAGAAAAAGGAATTGTGATTGGAGGAGGGAGTTTGGACGACTAGAAGCAGCTATATATATATATATATATATATATATATATATATATATATATATATATATATATGTTGCTGGACGTAAAGGAAAGGGGTAGCAATCGGTGGGTGAGGATTTGAGGGACATGTTACGTGGGGGATAGAGAGGAGTTGAGGTGTGTTGGTCATGAGTAGAGAGGGAGAGAAGAGATAGTTGTGTCGGTGTAGATTATTCCTCTATGAGTTAAGAGTCGGTCAGTGCATAATTGAATAGGTGAGAGGTGATTTGCTGGAGTTAAAGGTTGGAGAGAGGGAGAGTGAGACGTGGGAAGAGATATAGAGAGAATTACGTAAAGGTGATTAGCTGGAGTTAAAGGGAGACGGCTGGAATTATTTTTTCTTGGAGGAGTGTAGTCGGTTTGATGTAAGTGAGGTGGAGTTTGCTGAGAGTAAAAACCCATTGAATCCGTCGGTCCTAAGCAAGCAAAAAGAGAGAAAAGTCATGATGGCCAGACCATTAGTCGGTGGGGATTTATTTTTCTTGATGAGGGAGAGATGTCGGTGCTTGAGTCTTGATTAAAAGAAAAAAGAGGAAGTCGGTTTCTTAGTGGGAGAGCAAGTCGGTTTCTTATTTTTTATTGGTTAGAATAAATTCATGTGTTGGAATTGAATAGAGTTGGGACGTGTGAGTGGAAGAAAGGGAGGTGTTGTGCTGGGATAGAGAGGAAGACGTGGAGGGAGTTTGATGGGGGATGAGATGTGAAGTGGTAGTTAAGTTTTTGTTGTTTAGTTTTAGAGTCGGGTGAGACGGACTCAGCGCTCTGTTCTTATTTTCATTATATTGGTTTCCATTTCCTTGCTTTTCATTCGGAGTGGATGTTTTTCACTTGTGGCATAAAGCTCTTGTATTGATTCATTTTCGTTTAGAAGAGACAGATGGAATTCAATCTATAATTTATTCCTCTGTAACAGCTGGATTTTCAGATTTTTGTTGATTTTAAGTTATTTCCTAGTATTTCTTGTATTTCATTTTAGTTTTCTAATGAATAATATTTATATGATTTCTATAGCACTTATAATAAATATGATTGGCTAAATTTTCATACTAAGGTTAGAGGTGAAGTTTAATGATTTAAATATTATTTTCAGATACACGTAAAATTTATTCTGCAAGCTTGATCGATTGAAGGATTTTATTATTGGATATTTTGATTATCTATATACTCATCTTGATTCATTGTGATTTTCGAATACAGTGAATACTTGAGGAATCCCTGTGGTATTCAAATAGATTTGTAAATGTTTTAATCATCGATCGTTCACGCTCAATCATAAGCGACTATTTTTCTTGATCTTAAATACTAAATCTTCCAATTAAATGGAATCATTATTCTAGTTTAATTGAAATAAATCGATCGGAAACAATATCATAAATTATTAGACGGATCCTCGAAACCTTAGTCTTTCTCCATATTAATTCATTTTATCATTTTAGTTTGATTCAGTTATTTTATCAATCTTCATCTGATTGCACGTTTCTTTTAGTAATTTCGTTTCATTGTTTGAATTTATTTCCTTTATCACAAAAGTCAATCCCTGTGGATTCGATCCTGTAAGATACTACAACACCTGTATACTTGCAGGTAAAATTGCACTAAATTTTGGTTCATTAATTTGAGTCAGAATTTAGGCGCAACATGTCCTCTGAGACCTTTCAAACAGATTGAGGCCTTTAGAGAAGTTATGGATTCATGTGATCTTAGTGACCTTGGCTTCATTGGCAACAGGTTCACATGGTCTAATGGTAGACACGGAGCAGGCTTCACAAAGGAGTGCCTGGATCGTGGTTTTGGAAAAAACACTTGGATGAATTTGTTCCCAATTCATCAAGTACACACCCTCACAGTGCTCAATTCAGACCAATGCCCTATACTGGTTTCCATGGAAATACAAACCAAGAACCTACCTAGGACTGATAAGACTTTTAGATTTGAGGCTAACTGGTCACTCCATGGAGACTGTCACAAGATTGTGGGGAAAACATGGAACAAGCCTAGCTGGCTAGCAACAAACTCAACTATACTACAAAAGGTTTAAAGCAATGCAAGGAAAAGCTACTTCACTGGAGTAGAAAGACGATGGGGACCTCGAAAAAAGAGCTTAAGTCCAAGCTAGCTCAACTTGATGCCTTGCAAACCAAAAACATTGCCCACTTGATTGAAAACATTAAGCAACTAACAAGAGAGGTGGATGGACTCTTGGAAGCTGAGAACCTGAGATGCCAGCAAAGGGCTAAACAAAAGTGGTTAAAAGAAGGGGATAGGAACACAAAGTTTTTTCACCAATGTGCAAGCCAAAGTAAAAAGACCAATACCATCAAAAGATTGAAGGATGATTAGAACCAGGAGGTGGACTCAATGGATAGTACTAGCTCTCTTTTCCAAACATATTTCAAGCAGCTCTTCACATGCTCCTAGCCTTCAAACATTGAAACATGTCTTACTGATTTGGTCCCTCGTGTTAATGAGGAAATGAATGCTATGCTGATTAGACCATACACCTCTAAAGAGGTGGAGGAGGCCGTTTTCCAGATGGATGGATTAAGCTCTCCTGGACTAGATGGTTACCCTACTACCTTCTACCCAAAACACTGGTCAACAGTTGGCTCAAAGGTTTACAAGTTTGTCCTATTTGTGCTTAATTCCAAGGGTAACCTTGATGATATAAATGATATTTTCATTTCCCTCATCCCAAAAAAGAAATCCCTCTCAAAAGTGTCTAAATTTAGGAC
This sequence comes from Carya illinoinensis, assembly GCF_018687715.1. Lineage (NCBI taxonomy): Eukaryota > Viridiplantae > Streptophyta > Magnoliopsida > Fagales > Juglandaceae > Carya > Carya illinoinensis. Next base: position 8,532,781 of record NC_056753.1, read on the forward strand.
TCTATCCCTCTGCAATGTTTTGTACAAGATTAGCCAGAAGCCATAGCAAAAGCCATAGCAACTAGACTCAAAAAAAAGTTACTGCCACTCATAGTCTCACAACATCAGTCAGCTTTTATACCTAAAAGATTAATTACTGACAATGTCATTGTAACTTTTGAAACTTTGCACACTATGAAATGTAAATTAATAGGCAAAGAGGGCTATATGGCTTTGAAACTCAACATGAGCAAGGCTTATGACAGAATTGAGTGGAGCTTCCTGAGAGCTGTGTTATGCAAGCTTGGTTTCAACCTTCAATGGATAGAGTTGGTGATGGGATGTGTGGAAATAGTCTCCTATGCTATAATGGCTAATGGTGCTCCTCAAGAGGCTTTCTATCCTTAAAGGAATAAGGCAAGGAGACCCACTCTCACCCTACTTATTCATCCTATGTGCTTAGGCCTTGAGCAACCTAATTGAGAAAGCAGAAGAAAGGGGCTTGATTCATGGAGTTCCAATGGCAAAAGGATAGATGAAGTTCTCCCACCTTTTCTTTGCAGATGATAACCTCATCTTCTGCAAGACAAATGCCTTTGAATGGAGCAGGCTTATTGGTTTACTAAGTATATGAAAAAGCTTCTAGTCAAAGGCTCAATATCGAGAAGACTTCTATAATCTTTAGCAAGAACACCTTGAAAGTAACTCAATTTTATATCCTCTCCATTGCTAGTATGTGATAAAATGTCAAAACCACATAATTAAGTTGCTAAAGTGACTAAATTGTTTAATCAAAATGAATTAAGCACTTAATTATAGAATAGATTATGAAATTTGAGTAAATTAATAAATTTTGATCTTTTTACACTTAAAAGGGTTTAAAATACAGCTGTTAGGTCACATCAAAATTAATATCTCAATTTTATTTTTCTCATTATGAACACTTAATTTGAATTGATGTAGAGTATTTTTCGTGAGAATGAAGGGTTGAAGATGACCTCACAATAGACTAAAGATGCAAGGGGCAATTTCGTGATTATGGGATTGTTATTGGGTATTTTATTTTTTATTTTTATTTTTATTTTTAGACTTATTGCTTCCAATTTTGGGGAGGCGGTGGATTTTTTTTATATTTTTTTATTCTTGTTTTGAGTGGGGATGCTGGGGGGTTTTGGAAGTATTGTGTTTATTTTTATTTTTTCTCTTTTCTTTAGCTTGTGAAGACACAGACATAGAGGAGGGTAGCTTTTAGTTTTATTTTTCTTTTATTTTCGTTTGAAGGAAGGCGGCTTGTTTTTAGTCTTACTTTTTGCTTTTCGTTCGGGGGAAGCCTTTTAGCATGTCATTTTCTTAGGTTTTACTTTCGTTAAGGAGGGAGGCGGCTGTTTTTGGTTTTTATTCATTTCTTACTTTTCGTTTAGGAGGTAGGCGCAGCAGAGTAGAGAGGAGAGTTTTATTTTTCTTAAAGTATTTTTTTTCTTTCGTTCAGACCGCTGGGCGGCTGATTTTATTTCTTCACTTTTTTTGCTTTTCGTTTGAGTCCTTCGGCGCAGCAGAGTTTAGTTTTATTTCTTTCAGCCGAAGAACAGGGGGGAGTCGGCATGGTGCTGCTCTCTCTCGTTCCAGTTTTATTTTTCTATGTTTTCTAGGTTGTTGCAGAATAATAGACGGCTGGACGGTGGAAGTCTCTTATTTTATTTTATTTCGGTTTATTTCTTTTGTTTACTTGTCTTTTATTTATTTTACTTCAATTTTCAATAGATTCACAAATATTTAAAGAGATTATCCATTTAAAAATGATAGGCTAGATTTTTAGACTTAGGATTCAATGAGTAACCTATAACTATTTTAGAGTGATTTTTCTTCAATGTTGTGTGATTTCAATGATTAACTTGGTAAATGATATTTTAGTTTGCATCTAAAAAGGATCGAAGTTCTTTGTTCTTGGTTTAAATTAGTTGTAGACGTAAAAGCACAATTAATACTTGAACAAGTAATAAGATTTTGATAATTTTCTTTCATTTTTTTACAATTGTTATATAATCTGTCAAGTAATTTTATTAGGCCAAGGATTGTTGTTCATTGCTATATTATCCGACCATGACTTCTAAGAATAGGATCATGGTTGAGAGAATGTGAAAAGAGAAGTAAATCCATTTCCAAATCAGTGGGTAAAAATTGTATCCCAAGTGTTTGTTTTATTGTTTCTTACAAGTTTAATTCATTTGCTACACATTTTCTTTAAACTTCTTAGTTTTGGTAATTTTAGAAACATAGATTCATATTTATTTTCATCTTTCCTAATCGATATATTTTTTTTACACAAAGGGAATCTTACAAACGCTTTGATAACTCTTTGTCCCTGTGGAATACGATCCTGGACTCATCCTTGTATTACTTTGATAGCTTCTACACTTAGAAGACAAAATTATAAGCTGATCAGTATGAGATCTGCACTTCAACTTGAGGCCAGCTCATGCGATCGTGCCCCTGCACGTTCCATGCATTCTTGCGTCCAAGAGATGTTGCTCCCTGGTTCACGTCCTTTGCCATCCCTTAGCACAAACTATCCCAATGCACATTTTGGGACCACAACATAAGGGTGTGTCAGCTTAAGGGTCAGGAAATGAACAAGTCCTTTTGTCGCATGACTCTTTTCTTTTCTTTCCAAAAATACCCTACAACCCATAAGCAAGATATAAGCGTTATCATCATGAAAGGAGTAAAATTGGGATATTAATTCTGATGTGGCTTAAAACCTGCATTATAAATCTTTTTAAGCGCATAATATCAGAATTTATCAATTGACTCAAGTACCATAATCTACTGCATAATTAAGTGCTTAACTCATTTTTTGTTAAACAATTTATTCACTTAAGCACTTAATCTTGCAATTTTAACACTTCACCACAGTATCTTCGCTTCCTATCTTCACCAAAACAAACCACCTAGCTTAGGTTTGCATGCCTCACACTCATGATTTGGCTTATTTAATCTAACTAACTCAATTTTCAGTGAAAACTACTTAGGAGACATAAGCAACCCTAGAGCCAAATACTTAGACTCCCCACCACGCCGCCCTACTGTCAAGCACTCAGCCCCCCTGCAATACAGGTAATCGAGGCTAATGTACGTGCATGAATCTAAGGTTAGCACTCTAAATACCTTATTATTAGATTAACATGCTAAAATATGAATAGAAATTATAAGAATCCATGTGTATTCTTGAATTGAGTTTCTATTTACGTTAAGATACTCCTATGCAGTTTTTTATGTTTAATTTCAAAGTTTATAAAAAAGTAAGTCAAATCCCAGGCAAATTCAATAGAGGACTTTCATGGGGTTTGAGAGAAATTTGTATCAAGAAAAAAAAAAGAAAAAAAATCACAAAAGAAAATTACAAGAAGTCCAAATCCGAAATTTGTTAGGAGACAGCCTGGATATACTTTAATATTGTGATCGTAACTTTCTATTCAAATATCAAATTGATGCGATTTTTAATGTATTAGAAATCTATCTTAAAGGGCTATAAATTTTTTCTCTAATAAGGATTTCAAAACTTGAAATCATGAATCATGTATGTGGCTGCCAAAATTAGTCCTAAATTTTAGACAATTTTTTATGCAAAAATTATGAAGACATTAGGGTTTCTTTCTTACCCTATATAAGCATATCATTAGCATGAAATAGAGGAGAAGAAGAGACACAAGAGGTAGAGTTGAATAGAGGAGAAAATCACTTTCATTGCCGCCGTTTACTTCAGTTTTCTCTTGAGATTTTTGTTGTCCATTATATTTATGGGTACCTAAATTTTCAAGTAGGGCTAGGGATGAATTTACACATTGGATAGTATTTTTAATTTATTTTTAATTTATATATTTGATTTTTAATTACTAGAACTCTTTTATTTTATCATTCTCAATTCATTGTTGATGTTTTCTTCTCCAAATAATCATAAAATTTATTCTGTTTATAAATTCATTCATGTTTTTTCTATTGAATGGATTGGTTCTTTGATTATGTTTGGATCAATTATTTATCTATATTGATTTAGTTCTATACTACAATATCGCTCCCTAGGTATATTGGGTCTTTGGATTTTCACAATAGGGATAATAATTTACGTATTTTAAAAGTGGTGAATAATTTTTCAAAAGGTTACATTTGGTTTAATTTTGGTTTATAAATCTGTACCTTCCAATTGAAAATTTCGAGAATTAAGTTCCCAATTGAGTTATTCAATGAATTAAAAATAATTAAAATATCAGATTTGTACAAGGGATTAACGATGCTCTATTGAGTATTTCTTTCGTTAGTAACTTTACTTCACTTCAATTTACATTTAAAATTAATCTTTGTTATCTATTAATCATTTAATATTTTTCTTTAGTTTCTTTGTCCCTTCTGCGATTCTTTTAATTTATCTTTTTGTGGAATCGACACCCCAAAGCTATGCTACAACTACCACATTATTCTTTGGGCGTAATCCAATTTTGGCGCCATTGCTGAGGAGACTGAAGAAGAATTACTAGATAGTTTTTATTTTAAGCAGTTTGTAAAGGCGGTAATTTCGTTCCCTCTTTTAGCTTGTTGCATCTTTATTTTATTTTCATTTTATTTTTATAGTTTTGTTTTTTTTAGTGTTGCGTTTTTCTCTACCTTGCATGCATAGGTATAGAGACGTTTTGGGTCAATTTGCTTGTAGACCTGTGTTAGAGTCAAAGTCAAAGTCAAAGTCTAATTTTTTTCATCATTTGTTTGATAATTCTTCTAATTCTAAGGAAATGAGTGAACGCGAAGATCAACCCACTAGGACCCTTCAGGATTACCTTCACCCTACACGCACAACCACACCATCACGCATCATGTTTCCAACTAATACTTGCCAATTGGATTTTAAAAAATGGATGATATAATTACTCCTAACTTTTCATGGCTTGGAAAATGGAACTCCATATATGCACCTAGAGAGCATAAATTTGTGGAGATGATGTGTAATGGTGAGTTCTTACAAAAAGATCTTTATGAGGCCATAGAATACCTCAATGAGCTTGCTGAAAAAACTCACACTTAGACTGGACCTAGTGATCCTGATAGTACAAATAGGTCACGACTTACAGGAAACCCAAATGGTGGTGGAATTTACCACCTCAGGGAAGAAGATAACCTAAAAGCTAAAGTTGAGATGCTCATTAGGGAGATAGAGGTGTTGAAGAATAAAAACTTAAAGCCAACACACGTGACTAATCATGCAGAGTCTTTTGGACCATGTTTGGTGTGTGGTGAGGTAGATCACCTTGCTCAAGAGTGTCCCACATTTGCTGAAATGAGAGAGATGTATGAGGAACAATATAATGCCTTAGATATGCACAAGAAGCTTTTTACACCTTTCTCTTATACCTATAATCAGCTGGAAGTCTAAAAACCAGCCACCTACACAACCCTCTAGATCATATATTGCACCATATCATACACCTTTGTCTTCTAGGAGTCCTTTATAATACACTTTACATGCTTTTATTGAGGCACAGGATAAAAGTAACCAAAAGTTTGAATCTTTGATTACGCAGGTTGTTGAAGAAAACAGGGAGATAAAGAGCCAAATGTCCAAATTGATGAGCTCATTGAGTGTGAATGAGCAAGGTAAGTTCCCTTCTTAAGCTTAGTCTGCCCCTATGGTCAACACATGGTACAAGAGAAGTTAAAGGATGTGAATGCCATTATAACACGAAGTGGTAAGTCATTATACATCCCAAAAATGAACAAATCAGATGATATGGAAGAGGATCAAAGCATAGTGGTGCTAAGCTACCCAGAGAAGCTAAGGTAATAAAGAGCCCAGTTAATGTACCATTTCATCAAACTTTAAAACTAAATAAGCGAACTTTGGATCCTAACAATGAAATCTTAGAGAACCTCAAGCAGGTAAAAATTAACCTCCATCTTTTACATGTTATTAAACAAGTTTTTACTTATGCAAAAATTATTAAAGATTTGTATACAGTTAAGAGGAAGCACCATGTGAAGAAGACAGCATTTCTGACAGAGCAAGTTAGTGATCTAATTGAGCAGCGAATTCCTCCCAAGTATAAGGATCCTAGTTTTCTAACCATTGCATACAATATTGGAAATCATGAGTTTGGGCAAGATTTGCTAGATTTAGAGCTAGTGTGAATCTAATGTCATATTCTATTTATTTACAGTTAGGGTTGGGAGAAATCCAACCAACCACTTTGGTATTGCAATTGGTTGACCTTTCAGTCAAAGTATCCCTAGGTGTGGTTGAGAATGTTTTAATTCAAATTGACAAATTTTATTATCCTATTGATTTTCTTATCCTTGACACTAGCTCTGTTGTTGATACTACTTCTAAAATTTCTTTTATTTTAGGTAGGCATTTCCTTGCCACCATTAATGCTCTTGTTAATTGTAGGAATGGGCTTATAAAGCTATCTTTTGGAAACATGACTCTCGAGGTGAATATCTTCCATATTGCAAACAGCCAGAAGATGATGACAAGAGCCACCAAACATACATGATCGACTCACTCATGGATAGGGGAGTTTCTATAGCTCATGATTTTGATCCTCTTGAGTATTTTCTTATTAATTCTGAGTTTGATTATATCAGTGATTCATCTGATATAGTTTATATTTGTACTATTTTTTATAAAACTCAGGATTATGGCACTCAGGCATGGCAACCAAAGTTTGAGGAGTTGCCTGAGAAAGGTGAAAAACAAATTCCTTCAAGTGTGAAAGCACCCAAAGTTAAATTGAAACCTCTGCGTAAGGGTTTAAAGCATGCTTTCCTTGGTCCAGGTGATACTTTTCCAATTATTATCTCATCTGAATTGTCTGAGTCTCAAGGTAAGAAATTAATTCGGACCCTAAGTGAGCATAATTCAGTCTTAGGTTGGCGCCTTGTTGATATAAAATGTGTTAATCCCCTAGTCTATTCTCATAAAATTAATTTGGAGGAAGGAACTAGCCCTCGTAAAGACCCCAAGCGTCGGCTTAATCCCACTATGGAAGAAGTGGTGAAGAATGAATTGTTAAAACTATTAGATGCTGGAATCATATATCCTATTGCTGATAGCAAATAGGTAAGTCCTACGCAAGTTGTTCCTAAAAAGTCAAGTGATATTGTGGTGAAAAATGACCTGGGAGGGTTAGTCCCTACAAAACTTGTGATTGAGTGGCGGATGTGCATTGATTACAGAAAATTGAATGCTGCCACCCAGAAAGACTATTTTTCTCTCCCTTTTATTGATCAAATTTTTGAGCGTATGGCTAGTTATCCTTTCTATTGTTTCTTGGATGATTATCTGGTCAGACCAAGATAAAACCACTTACACTTGTCCTTTTGGTACTTATGCTTTTCGTAAAATGCCATTTGGATTGTGTAATGCAGTTGCTACTTTTCAACGTTGCATGATGAGTATTTTTAGTGACATGGCTGAAAATTATATGGAAGTTTTTATGGATGACTTGACTGTTTTTGGATCTTCTTTTGATGCATGCTTATTGAATTTAGAGAGAGTGTTGACTCGTTGTGGGGATAAGGAATTGATTTTGAATTTGAAAAAATGCCACTTTATGGTAACTTCAGGTATTGTCTTAGGGCATATTATTTCTTCTAGGGGATAAAGGTTGATCATCTAAGATTGAATTAATCTCTAAGTTGCCTACACCTAGGACAGTGAAGGATGTGAGATCCTTTCTTGATCATGCGGGCTTTTAGAGGAAGTTCATATAGAATTTTTCTATCATATCTAGACCACTATGTGACCTCCTAGCTAAAGATGCCCTATTTGAGTGGACACAAGATTGTCAAGAGACCTTTAAAACGTTAATTGGCAAGTTTACCTCAACACCCATAATCCAACCACATGATTGAACTTTACCTTTTGAGATCATGTGTGATGCTAGTGATTTTGCTGTAGGTATTGTTCTTAGACAACAAATAGAGGGGAATCTTTTTGTCATTTACGATGCTAATAAAACTCTAAATAGTGCTCAGATAAATTACTCCACCCTTGAAAAAGAGTTGCTAGCTGTATTATTTGCGTTGGATAAATTTCATTCTTACTTGATTGGCTCTCCTATTATTATTTTCACTGACCATGCAGCCCTTGAGTATCTTCTAACAAAGAATGATGCTATGGCACAATTAAGATGGTGGATTTTACTTTTGCAGGAATTTGGCATCATTATCAAAGACAAGAAATGAGTGGAGAACATAGTGGCTGACCATCTCTCGAGGCTCACATTTGAGGACAGCTTGACTACTTGCCAATCAAGGATGATTTTGCCAATGAACATTTTCTTTCTATTACTTCTCTACCATGCTTTGCTTATATTGTGAATTATTTGACTACAAGTGAGATACCGGTAGATTTGAGCGCTTAGGACAAGAGGAAGTTCATGACTGAGGTGCGTAATTTCTATTGGGTTGACCCTTTTCTTTTCAAATACTGCCCTGACCAAATTTTAAGGTGTTGCATCCCTGATGAAAAGATTGCTAGCATCTTAAAATTTTGTCAATCCTAAGCTTGTGGGGGCCACTTTTCAATGAAGAAAACCGCTACAAAAATTCTACAGTGTGGATTTTATTTGCCCACCTTGTTTAAGGATGCAAACATCTATTGTCACTCATGTGAAAAGTGTCAAAAGTTAGGAGTTATGTCTCATCGTAATATAATCCCCTTAAACCCAATTTTAGTGATTGAAATTTTTTTATTATTGGGGTATTGATTTTATGGGATCATTTCCTCCATCTTTTAGATATCAAAATATTATTGTGGCAGTAGATTATGTGTCAAAATGGGTAGAGACAACAACTTTTAGGAGCAATGATAATAGGATTGTAATTAAATTTCTTAAAGAGAATGTGTTATCTCAATTTGGTACACCACGTGCTACCATTAGTGATCGGGATACACATTTTTGCAACTTTTCTTTTGAGGCTTTGATGAAAAAATATGGGGTGGTACATAAGATCTATACTACCTACCACCTCCAAACAAGTGGACAAGTAGAACTTGCAAATATAGAAATTAAGTAAATTTTAGAAAAAAGGTCAACCCAGATAGCAAAGATTAGTCTTTAAGACTAGTTGATGCATTTTGGACCTACCATACAACTTTCAAAACTCCCTTGGGCATATCACCTTATAGGCTTGTTTTTGTAAAGCCTTGCAACTTACCTGTGGAGCTTGTGCATCAAGATCATTAGCCATCAAGCATTTCAATTTTCACATGGGAGAAGCAGGTAAGCTTAAAAAAATTTAGTTGGCCGAATTAGAGAAGTTGAGAAATGATGCTTATGAGAACTCTAGAATTTATAAGGCTAAAATGAAAGTGTTTCATGATAAAAATATTTTAAGAAAAACGTTTAAGCCTAATGATCGAGTGTTCTTATATGATTATAGACTCCATAAGCACTAAGAAAAACTTCAGTCTAGGTGGACTGGACCTTTTGTAGTGAAGAATGTTTTTACAAATGGGGCAGTAGAAATAAAAGATCGTCGAATCTTTAAAATGAATGTTCAATGCCTTAAAATGTTAATTAATAGGCAAGTTCTAGAAGTGAAAGATATTCCATTTGTGGATCCGGTCTATTAACCTTGACCACACTACGCAAGTATGTTTTTTTTTTTTCTCTTATTTTCTTTCTTTTCCTTTTTATTTGCTATTGTTTTCTTTGTTTTCGTTTGTAGGATAGTTTCATTTCGCCATTTCAGGTTACCATCTTTGGTGCTTAGCGAGCTACCATCGTCACTCATCAGGTATATTCTGTCATTTTTAGTTACTCCCTATTCAATTTTTATTTTTAAACATTGAGGACAATGTTTTATTTAAGTTGGGGGTGGTAGTGTAAATTCAGTATTTAAAATGCTTGTTAGAGCTCTGTGACATATTTTTATGTATCAATTTTTTGCATCACACATGCACCATTTTCACATGTGTACTCATTCTCATTCATAGCTATCTTCGTGAATTCACAAAATCCGCCATAATCATTTTTTACTAAAGCATTCACAAAACCCCTAATGCACTCATCCAAGCTTTATGGTAAGATGGTGGTTTGACACATGTAGATAGACAACTCTTTTGCTAAGTATTCATGTGAGTTTGGAGAGGATTGAGAACCTACAAATGCAGTAAATTGTGATAAGTGTTATTGATCTGTTGAATTAGACACTTCTTTTGAGAATATCATTACATGGTTTGTTGTAAGATGGTGGATATACTTTGGATATGATGAATGTCAACTTAGGATCAACGTTTGAGCCTTTCAAGCTAACCATTTCCATCATACACCCCTAGTAGCTAATTTTGAGTCAATAAATATATGTAGCTTTTTTTTTCATATACTCATATCATCCATGCCTATTTGCATTGGAATATAACCTATACACTAATTTTTCTACCCTTTCTACTTCCAAGTGTAAACTAGGTGTAGAATTTGCATGTTCTTTCTTTTGTTTTATCATTTTCAATTAAAAAGGAAAAGAGAAAAAAAAAAAAAGAGTACAAGTTGCAAAGTGTTCAATTGAGTGAGTTTCAAAGGCAAAAATAAATAAATAAATAAAAATAAAGATTGGGTAGAAATGGCAAGAATATCAAAGTGGCATGTGTTTGTCCATCAAATTATTAAAAAAAAAAAAGAAGAAAAAAGAAAATGAAAAGAATTATTATCGATAATCTGAAAAGTTTGAGAGTATACAAAGTGAGAAGTGTGGTCTACTGAAATATTTAATAAAATTTCCTTTGTATGTATTTGGAAGCTTTTGAATCATTTTCATCATTCTTTTCATATAGCTCCGAACCCAAGCCACGTTACAACCTTTTGTGTTGACCGTTCTAATCCTAAATAAACTTTTGGGAAGACCGGTGAAAGTCTCATTTGTTAGTGTTCCTATCATAAGATTAATGTTTGCTTGTTATTTGTACATAATTGCCTAACGTCCCATGAGAGTGTGTATACACTCATTGTCAACTCCATAGAGAGAATCCTCACACAAAATACTTTTATACCCGTGAGTTATGGAGTTGAACATTTCGCTTGAGATATTCTTGATATTGCATGTGTCAGAGCCTATGATTAGATGGATAATGTTTGGAACACACACACTCTCTGTGGATTGCTATAGGTGGATTGCTTGTGATAGGGTTATTGAATTCCTAAGATTGTTTTGACATGTGAATCTGGAAAGTGTGACTTGGTAGCATTTGTGTGTGATTTTCTTTGGTCTCTTTCGTTGTTTTCGCATGAAAATTGCTAGGGCTAATAATGAGAAAGTTGGTGGGTGTGATGAGTACATGGAGTGCACTCTAAATACCCTATTATTATATTAAAATACTAAAATATGAATAGAAATCATAGGAATTAATGTATATTCTAGAATTGAGTTTCTATTTACGTTGGAATACTTCTAAGTAGTTTTTTATTTTTAATTTCAGAGTTTATAAAAGAGCAAGCTAAAGACCAGTCAAATTCAAAGGAAGACTTTCATGGGGTTTGAGAGCAATTTGTATCAAGAAAAAAAAATCACAAAAGGAAACTGCAAGAAATCCAAATCAGAAATTGGCTAGGAGACAACATAGATATACTTTAATATTTTGACCATAACTTTCTATTCACAGATTAGATTGATGAAATTCTTGATGCATTAGAAAGCTATCTTAAAAGGTTATAAATTTGTCTCTAATAAGGATTTCCAAATTTGAAATCCTGAAGTATGTACATGGCTGCCAAGATTAGTCCTAAAATTTAGATGATTTTTTATATGAAAATTATGAAAACATTAAGCTTTCTTCCCTACTCTATACAAGCATTTCATTATTACGAAATAGAGGAGGGGGAGAGGAACAAGAGGCATAGTTGAAGAGAGGAGAAAATTACTTCCATGGCATCCATTCACTTCAATTTTATCTTGAGATTTTTATTGTCTATTATATTTATGAGTAACTAAATTCTCAAGTACGGTTAGGGATGAATTTGCACATTAGATTATATTTTTAATTTATATATTTGATATTCAATTACTAAAACTCTTTTGTTTTATCATTCTCAATTCATTGTTGATGTTTTCTTTTCCGAATAATCATAAAATGTATTCTGTTTATGGATTCAGCCATGCTTTTTCTATTGAATGGATTGGCTCTTTGATTATATTTGGATCAATTATTTATTTATATTGATTTAGTTTTTTGTTGCAATATCGCTCCCTGAGTATATTGTTGTCATTGGATATTTTCAATAGGGATAATAATTTATATATTTTAAAAGTGGTGAATGATTTTTCAAATAATTATATTTGTTTTAATTTTGGTTTATAAATCTATACCTTACGATTGGGAATTCAGGAATTGAGTTCCCAATTGAGTTATTCAATGAATTAAGAATAATTAAAATACCAGATTTGTACAAGAGATTTCCGACGCTCTACTGTTCGTCAAATTTGAGTACTTCTTTCATTAGTACCTTTGCTTCACTTCAATTTACATTTAAATTAATCTTTGTTCTCTATTAATCATTTAATATTTTTCTTTAATTTCTTTGTTCCTTCTGCTATTCTATTAATTTGTCTCTTTGTGGAATTGATACCTCAAAGTTGTGCTACAACTACTGCATTATTCTTTAAGCATAGTCAATTCAGGAGATCCACTCTATATTTAATCAGTCTTGAGTGGACATGGGATTTTCACTAGGATAGTTTCCCCATCCTAGTTTTGGGTTCGTGACAGAACATTTTAATACATAAGTTATGCTTCATGATATGTGCATATGCTTCATTAGAGATGACAGAATATCTTGACATGAACACTTCAGATATCAATGGAACTTTATAACATAAACATCGATTTTGATGCAGTGCTTATCAATACTCATACTATCACAAACCATGAGTAAGTCAGAACACAACATTGAAAATTTTTCATTAGAAAGACTTAAATAACATTTCTAAGATCCTTGAAGACTTGTTGCTGCATGTTCCTTGGACTTTTACTATGTACACGATAACTGCTATACTTTTTACTATTTGTAACTTAAACCTTGCCTTAGCCATTTTCCATAAACTCTATTCTTTTTTTGCTAAACATAAACTTTCCCCAACATTATTCTCATGCACTATTTGCATAACTATCAATATTAACTCGTTATAAGTTTAGAACAGAACCTAAATCCATCATTTTCTCATAAATTGGCCACCTAACAATCAACAAACAAAAAGCACGAATAGTCTATTTATTTAACATTTAAGCCCAACACAAATATTATGTAACCCTTTTCCATTTATAAACACCTAACATTCTCAAGTATGTCCATCATATAAGAATAGATACAACCATCATGCTTTTCAAACTTCTCATACAACTCAATCATTTAACCCAGCACTACAAGAAGATCCATTTCAATCCAAACTCCATACATCATATCAAACATCTAAACAAAAGTAAACTAGTTAGCATCGTCCAAAATTAATCATAATCAAGTACTTGTAAAACTGCTCCCATGCTCAAGTATCAAATACAAGTGAAGCCAATGATTTAACTTAAGAATTTGTCCAATACATACAATTGACTCTAAGAACTCATACTCCATTCATCTATCATTCAAGTTCAATATAAATTCACCACATATCCATATAATCCCACAAACTTGATCCATACACAATACGTTCATGATACATTAAATATGTCCACCATATATAAATATAACCAATCAAAATAGACTTGTACCATACTCATTTATCACCTAAGATCAATATACAGTCCATTCAAGGGACTCACTTGGTTTACAAACTTCATCCACACACAACATATTCAATATATACAATCCATCCAATATTTAGAAATCGATAATCATCATGCTTCACAACCATTGTTCATGCTAGGGGTGCTAGTAGGCCCTTCCTGCACCCTTCCCCTAGCATGGGCGGGGGTGAGGTTTTGCCCCTTGACTCACACCCTACCCCTGTAGGTGGGCCCCCTGATCTATCCCCCTCTCTCCCAACCAGTGAAAAAAATCCAACTAGAGAGAGAGAGAGAGAGAGTAGATGGGATCGATGGAGAAAAGGAGAGAGAAACCATGACGGTGATGCCATAAAACCAATGAGAGAGAGAGAGAGAGAGAGAGAGAGAGAGAGAGAGAGAGAGAGAGAGAGAGAGAGAGGCATTGAAGTCAAGGGACTGAGGAAGGGCTAGGGGAGGGGATTTTTCTTCAAAACCCTATATCAAAATGACGTTGTTTTACTAAAGGAAGTAATTTATTTAATATATATATTAAGCAGAAGGACGGGGCCTAATGTGGGTGGGCCAAGGCCCAGCTCGAGCCTCATCCTCTCATCTATGCTCAGGTGTGGGCAGGGGCCCTCATCTTGTATCTAATGATAGGGGTTGCTCGGCCTCCCAAGCAAAGTTCGACTGGTGGAGGGTGGGCAGATGGGGTACGAGGCCCTGCTACCCACCCGTAGTTTATGCATAGCACACCCAATACATTTACATGATTCCATATGTTTAAAGCCATGATCTATCTATACTAAACCATCAAAACACTTCAACAACAAAATGAACACTTCACACAGCACGTCAAAACTACATAGCTCGTCTCGACATTTCAAATGGCATCCAACCACTTCACAAACTACACAATCATCCCATCAGTTCATGCGGCCACATCACAATACACCAATCATAGTTCACAAGATAGTACAAAATTCAAAATTCTTAATTCCAATAACAGTTATTCCAAGGTTAGTTTGAGAGCCACTTACAGCCTGGAGGTAAAATTTCTGAATGATCGAGGGGTATCGAGATCTATCTTTGGTGTACAGTGCTTTTAGTGAGCTAGCCATGAGTGGGGGTTACTGTGACAGATTTGTTGTTGCTGTTGCCTTCTGCTGCTCTCTATAGTTGCGATTGTGCGGAGGAGTTGAAGAGGAAATGAGGACTTCAGGTGGCTTACGGTTGCTCTACTATGGGTTCAAGGTTGAGTTAAAGAGTCTCACAGTGGTAGTGGTTTACAATGGGAGCTTACACACGGATGAGCTGCACGATGGGATTATGGTGAGTTGGGTTGCCAAAATTGAGGGGCTGATGCCGTGAAGGGGTGGTTTATGGTTGTGAAAATAGAGGGGCTACGGACTGAAGGGTTGATGCTATGAACAACTTTGGGCAACGTCAATTCTAGCTTTGTTGCACACGAAGGAGCTCCACCCCATGCGGTGGCCTGTACCTTCTGTGGCTCATGGTTGGGCAGCAGCTTACTGTGGGGTGTTCTTTGGTTGTGCATTGTGGTGCTAGTGGTGACATTGTGGCTTTGCGATGGGGTGGCTTGGTATGATGGCAACTCATCCGTGGAGGAAAGCCATGAAACAACATGGCGCACAACAACTAATAGGTAGCTTTGTCTTCGTGACTATAAAACTATAACGACCCAACCAATATTTATAAGGATAATTTTATGCAGCATAATTAAGTTTAATAGGTCATTTTAGGTAAGCCAACGAGTTACAATTTATTGTGATTATCTGAATTTTAGATCAGCTCATTGGTTCAAAAAAATTCATTTTAAAGCCGTAAATGACTAGTTGATGATTAATATTTTTAACAAGCTCATTTTAGGTGTAGAGAGTAATTTCAAATAGGCCACGGCCGAATTATATTATGATGGGTCAATGATTTGAATAGGCCTAATTAATTAATTTCAAGCCCAATAAAATTGGATATAGCCCCCACATCTATGTGATGGGCCAGCAAAGACCCACGGCCCAAAACCATTGAAAATATCAAAATTGATTTGTATTCTCGTCAGGCCGGTACTGCGTTACACTCTTCCATCACGTAATTTCTCGAGTGATTTCCTACTTCGAAGGGTTTTCTATTTCATTTCCGACTTGCATGTTTTAACCTCCACCTATAAATCCTCTCTACTCTCGTGAATTTCCTCCCACACATTCAAGTTTAATTTCCTTCACCACAAAAACCGATGTTAGCCATACTATTTCCTCCAGATGCGATCAACCGGCGATCACCCAGCCACCAACGGAAAGCTTGGTTGCACCCTCAAACGCGAAGGTCCCTTTTCTTATTTCTCAGTCCATCGTAACGTGTGTGTCTCCGTCTCTCAACCGAACCCGCCCAACTCTTATTGACCACACTAATCATTCACCGGTGATACCCCAAGCACCAAGAACCACTGTGGCATTCCCCATGCCAACCCAAGCAACCACGCTCGACGACAAACTAGAAAACAAAGCAAACCTGCCACCGTCACGTAGCCATTGTGAACTCACCTTGCACCACTAGCCGGAGCACCACATTGCTGCATCAACAGACCCCATACACGGCAGTTCGCGTTAGGGAGCTTCAAGCTCTCATTCAACCACCACGTTCCCGCAGCGCCACCGCGTTCAAAAGAAGCCGATGAGTCTCCACCGTAGCTCAGCCAACCTTGGTCCCTCACGGCTTTGCACCGCATGGTTTCTCCTCGGCTACTTGTCGTACGAAACGATGTCCATCATGAAGACCCAACCGCTGCACCAAGCATCAATGCTGAGAAAATCCACCACCTCACCCACGGAAGCAACCACCACGAGTCACCATGGCACGTCCACAAGCCCCTGTTCTTCCTCTACAAAACAGAGCAGAACTGAGAAGATCGCAAACTCTATTGATCACCACTGTACGATGAAAATAATCGGGTTGCCCACAAAAACTGACGGTCGTCGCCTCCCTGTCAGCCTCGCGCGGCCCCAGCCACCAGATCCGCCGTGCCTCCTCCATTTCGGCCAGCCACCGTGCTTCCTCTCAAAGTGGTTGCCGTAGTTGATCTCGGTTCGGTCACCGGGAAAGACAGTCACGCGGCGTACCTTCTCCCTCTCGGTAAACTCTTCCACCAGCACTCTCTCTCTTTCGTGTGTTAATCTGATAGTTAAAAGTAGTTTTTATACATTTGTAAACCAAATGTAAGTTTAAGTTTAATTCCATTTCTGCCTTTACTATGGAAGATATGGAAGTGTTATATGACTAGTATTTTCGTGGGCTTGGATTTAGGTTGGTTTTGTGTTTTACATAAGATGGGCATGGCTATATATTTTCCCAGAAAATCATTGTATATAGTGTATCAAAAAGTCTGTTTGCACATGGGGTTGGGACCTCTTGCCTACACGTCCATCCACGTGTAACAATGAAATGGGGGGTTTCGTTCATTCATCTAGTTTGAAACGCAGGCTACATTGCACACGCATCTTCTTTTTCTCATCTTCTTCCTCATCTTCTTCTCATTTGAAACGCAGTTCCTCTCAACCAAGATCACGAAACACCTCACCCCACATTCACCCCCACAACAGAATGCAGAAACCATCGAGTCACTGCAAGCGAACCCAGTGCCATGCACGGATGCAGCACTCATCTCTGCGAGCTTTCTCCCCCAAACTCTCACATGCTCTCTGTTCTCCATCTCTCCTTCTCAAGATCAAAATGCTGGAGGCCAACCAGCCTTGATACCGTTTTCTCCCAATGTAGAACCCCTCAAGTGTTGAATTGTTCCGTCTACCTTGTTTGTGTTCAAGCAAAAAAACAGTGTGTACTCTCTAACCTAAAGCCTTGTCGCACGTTGATGTAAGACCCAGGCTTGATGCGTGAAACAAAGCCCAGTGACTCTCAGAAAACGATGTCGTTTGGGTAAGTTATCTTCTTCCCTTTTACGGTTTCTTTCTTACCCGACTTCCTCTCTGTTTGGGCGTGTGGTTCCTATTTTTCTCCCCCAAATCTCTCCCTTTTCTTTCAGTTATCTCTCACCAGTTTTTGCTCTCAACTTCTTGGCAAAACCGTGCTTATCTCCCTCTTGCACAGCTTCTCCTCTGGTGACCTCTAGGTGCTGCAATTTTGGAGTTTTTCAGACCTGTTTTCGTGCTCAAAGCCACCCCCAAGCCGGCATTTCTTTTTCCCTCTAGATCTCTCCTCTCTCTCGCTTTCTTTTCTGGATAATTATTTACTTTTTTCTTCTTCTTCTTTTCTTTTCTTTCTTTCTTCTTCTTACTGGTAGATTTTCTTTCAATTTCAGATGTTCCTCTCCCTCTTTTGCGTCGTTTCCTCTTCCACTCAGTTTCTATTTTTTCTTTGTAATTTTTCTGCAAAGTTATTTTTTTTCTATTGCAACCCGTGCTTCTACTTTGTTTTGCTTGAGGTTTTAGTGTTACAATTTGAATAGATTTTCAACAGTGTCACTTGTTTTTGTTTGGATATAAATAGTAAAAAATATCAATACGTGCGGAGTAAAATTTAAGAAGATTTGACCATTTTATTTTGTAGAGTTGTGGACAGAGAAAGGTTGATGTGGTTATTATTTATTTGGTTGAGTTGGTGGTTGTTTGAGTTTTGGATTGCAGTATTGGTGTTAATATTTCTATTAATTGAGTTTGATGTTGGTTGATGGGTATATAGGTTAGTATTGAAGTGGGTATATGGTAGATTAAGTTGAAGTGTATGCTGTTCGGGAATTATTATGTGGTTGTTTGGTTTGTATTAATGTCCTAATATTTGATGTGGAATTATGGATTTTAATTAATTAGATCGAAGTGACGATTGTAGGTCTTTAACACTTAGTGTATATTTATTTTTATGAATAGGTGACGAGGCTAATAGAGGTCAAATTCAAGGCATTGACAATACACTACAGGAATCAGGTAAGCGGGGTTCCTATGCTAGATTTATATAAAAATAAAGAAATGAATTGAGGTTGATTTGTAAAATGGGCATTATTATGTTTTAAAAAAAAAAACATGAAAACAACCTCAATATATGTGTTTTGCATTCACTCGTGAAAAAACTATATGAAAGAGAAAAATGATTTTTGATATGAATAATGTAGACATGAGCAATATTTAACATGTTTATGAAATGTGCAAAGGAGTGAATATGAAAATTGAGATTTTTTTTATACATGTTTAGGATATGTTATTGATCATTAGAAAATGTTATGAATGTATTCAGCACATGGTTTGATATGATATGAATAATAAAAACTTTTGACATACTTATCTGTTATTATTATGATTCTAAATATGGTTCTGATATGATGATACAGGTTCACGTGATATATTTGGTACCAACATGATATGATATGAGTGCAACTACTTTGGAAACAAAGTGGTCTTTATGTGTTCTTTCGTGTGTACACACTCGGGGCTCCGAGATTGAAAAAGGAAAAATTTCACAATATGATACTGCCTGGTGAGAATAGCACAACCCTATCACGAGAGTTAAACATGGTATTTGATACGATAGGATATAATATGATAAAATGAGAGTGTTCAATTATATTATGCCAAAGTGTTTTTTGAATATGAACAATTGTCTTTTTTTTATGAATATGAAAAGATTGAAATATCGCTCTGTTTTCCCTAATAATATGTTTTAAGATCTATATATGAAAATGAAATGTTTCTGTTTCTTGTATATGAAACTTTATGAAAATGCTAATGTTGTACACACTAGTATATGTGCTTTGCTTACTGAGTTGTTGATAACTCACCCCCTTATCTCCAAATATTTTTCAGATAATATGGATGGCACAACTAAGGATCAATAATAGATATTTGTGAATGTGAATGTGGATGGTTCAGATGATGGGAATAGAGTGTTGGATTCTTTAGGCTAGTGTTAATAGAAGGACTTTCTGTTGTTCCTTAGAGCTGTTATTGTTTCTAGACTTAGTAAGACTTAAGGATTTTTTTTTTCTTTCCGGTTGTTTTGTTGGGACTAAGGAGAAATTGTGGACCTTTTGATTTATGTTATTCATTGAAATGACTATATGGACATCATTAAGTGTTAGTTGTGAAAAATATGATACTGTTTATTATTTTCGAAGTCTTTAAAGATTTTAGATTTGATGAGAGGCAAGTTTATAAGTGATAAGTAGTAATTCTCCAACCCCTACGGGACCAAGGCGTTACATTGATCTACTCCATGCCAACCCAGACCACCTCCTTTGCATCCAATCCATCTACGTTCAACCAATGCCGAAAGATCAACCATCACTATTTCTCTCAAAACCAAAGCACACCATCTCCACACCGTGACCCACTCACTACCAACATTCACGCTGACTCATTGTATGTTGTTACCCAGCCTCCATCACAACTCCTCATGTTAACAAGGCCAAAGGAAGCAACCACCCACACACAATGGCATCGTCACCACACAAGAAACCACTCAACTACACGCCGCTGCCAAGTCGTAGTTTAGCCACCCTCTCCATGCATGGTACCGAATTCACAACAAGATCACTTTCAACTAATCACCACAGACAAAATCAATGCATCACCATCACCACGTTCAGCACAAGTCCAACCGAAACAGCTCCATCATGTCCTCTATTTTAAGAAATGAAAACAGAGTAAGGAGGAGCAGTGCAAGCCACTAAGAGCTGTCTTCGATTCGTGTAGTGTGAGCGACGGCAAACTCTCAGATAATGGGTGTTCCTCCGATTCTGTACTGGATCTCTCTTGTGAGCGATGGATCTCTCTTGCAGATTCTAGGGTTTTGCGGGCAACAACGATCTCTCATAAGCATACAGGTTTCTGATTTCAGTTTCCCTCTCATTTCATGTTTTTCCCCTTTCTTTTTTTTTTTTTTTTTAATAATATTGGACCCAACGGCCAATACCTATAGTAGATCTAATTTTGTTTTACATGGACTTGGTTTTATTATATTTCAAAAACTCTAATAGCATCTTAACATTGGTTATTTATTTTTAAGTTGGCTAGGCTTGATGTTTAAATTAGACTTATGCTATGATTATGTTAAGGGATTATTAAGTTAGACGTATTTTATATTAAGCTAATTACATTTTTAGAAAACTGTTATATTGTCCTTATGTTGCCTTACTCTTAATTGAATAATTTTGTTAGTTAGAAATCTTATTCCTACAGAAAATATTTAAGAAAGTTGAAATATATTACTCAGTATTAAATTATCATCAAACTATAATAATAGTTTACAAGAATTTTAATATTAAGTATTATTGAGCCCATTTTAAGAACTAAATATTTTCACCATTATTTTATTGATTTACATAAAAATATATTCTTTAATGGATTATATTTGAAGCCTAGATATGATATTAATACTTTAATAATTATATGATGTTATTATTTATTAATTTTAGTATATAACTAAACATTTTATTAGAATTCAATATAGTCCAAGTATTCTACTGAATTATAATATGTTATTAGTATTTAAATAATTTAAGATATTAGCATTCATTGATTTTTGTATTAAACAAAATATTTATTTAATTATTTCCTACGGTATAAATTTAATTAAGTGAGATATTAGGGCATGTTTTCCTAGACAGACTTAGTGATTTTAATTCTTCATATAAGTACCGATGAGTTACGAAATGAGATTCAAGAAGCACCGCAATGAGGTAAGTAAATTGACCACAAATTAGGATTATCATAGTTCAACTTATATAAATTATTATTAGAGCCAGTTGTTTGACAGCCATTTTTTACGTACCACTCATGTAATATGCAAGCATGTCACCCAGCGTGCACAACACATGATCATGTCATTCAGCTTGACCATACATCTCGCGTCATATAAGACACATAAGCTATCTTAAGTTCAAATGCAAGATAAGATCAAATCAGTTAATCAATAGATCAGATGGTCATTCAGATGCAAGGTACCAATATAGTTTCATGGTGGCAGTGCAAGCCACAGACTAAACGTGGTCCACCATAGAATGCCAAAGTACTGCACAGTCAGCTACCTTTATTGCAATAGGGGAAGTTAGTACACAACCTTACACACAGGTTTAAGTATGTTGGCCGCCAGTTAGATCAATCAAATAAATTAGATTAGAAAGTTAATTTAGATAAATTAAGTCATAATTTTAAGCTCTCAATATAAAATTTTTTTATGAAAATACTTACGTTTATTATGTTTACATGGTGATGGGTTCTTTACTGAGTCTTCGACTCATTTTAGTTTTATTTTATGTTTTTAACTACCCATATAAGGGTGATGATCAATATGAGCACATGGGCCAAGATTAGAAGAAGCAAACTATGAATTTAGTGACTTTATTTAGTTAGTTTGGGAATTTTGGTTATGTCTAGTTAAGACACGGTTTAGTTTATCAACTCTTTCACAAGATAAACAATGTTTTTATTTAATTATTGAAGTCTCTTGCCTAACTTTATTTATGTAAGCATGTGACATACCTAACCCTAGGGAAGGGAATGTTACAAAAACAGGGGCAACTTGGATGCTAGGGATGGCTTTGTCGTGCAAGCGACGGAGCTGCCAACGACATATGGTGCCAAGGCAAGGAGGATGGTGATAGCAAACCCCTAATCGAGAAAGGGAACAAAGAAGAGAACTAAAGAGAGAGAGATCTGTTGGATGAGGGTAAGGCCGAGAGGGAAGAGGGGGTAGTCTGTTAGCAAGGCATGGTTATAAAGGTTTGATACTGTGATGTCGATAGCAGCATGGCTAGTTGTTGCTATCAGTTTGCTCAACTCGCCGTGGGAAAGGGCTAGGAGAGGAAGAAGAAGCATAGGGAAAGAGAGAAACCGATAGGGGGAGAGAGAAAACAATGTCTAAATTTGCTTGATGAGGATAAGAAGAATCACCATGTAATCTTGACTATACACGTGTTTAGCTTAATCCAAGGGTTGAGAATAAAACATAAGAAAATAAACTAAAGAAAAGTATAGTATGAAAATAGGATGTAGAATAGGACTATATTTAAAATCCAATTTTCTTTCTTTGATCCCACAAATAATATTTTTTATCATAAAATAAAATGATGAATTTTAATAAATATTTCTAAGATAATAAAATCAAATAAAATAAATTTGTAAAACTATATTATTTTTCAGGCTCAAGAATTAAAGAGGCTTACTTAAAATTTAGGTTTAGTTTAATAACACTAAAAATGTCCACAATTTAAATAATCTTGGACATCTAAAAATATTTGCAATATTTTAACACACTTGACTCAATTTAAAAAATAAATAAAAATAAAAATCATCCACTAACTTTAAAAGAGAGTTTGAGTTTCAAGGCTTTAAAACAAAACTCGAGAGTTTCTTACGATTTGAGATCAGTTTGCCTAACCATACTTGTCAATATTCTCTTGGTCATCACACCGAGCAATCCTCCTGTTAAGGTAGAAATGTTAGTGCACATGCATGCAATCGGGAATAACACCTCGCCACAATTGTCGCTAGCAAGTTACCTCCATGAACGAGCCTTTAAGCTCCATAACTGCCTCGTGCATGTTTCCTACAAGAACTTGTCAGTGGGCTCAGCAACTTCCTGATATGGATCTAGGTGGTTGATGGTCTCCCTGACCACTTAGTGTGTGTTACAATAAAAAAAACTCTTAACTTTAACGCTAAAACAACAACACCAACATGGAATTACCTCAAGAAGACAAGAGATCCACTAGCATGATGAAAGCAAAAACAATCACCAAATACAAAATATGCATTCTTCACTAATGTTAAACAATCACATGCCATTATCAGACATTCACACATACGCTCGGTTATCAAAGAAGCTCACGCAAACAAACTTCCCAAAGACCCATTCTAAAAGGCCCTTGCAAGGAACTTGAGTCTCCGCTAGGTCCACCGATGGAGATCTACATTGCATCTCACAACAATAGGTCCCCGTAATTTATTTTTCTACATTTGTCACAAACTCTCTATCATGGTTGACTTTTATAGTGAATACTCTCATGGCCTTCTTGTTTGACAATGTAACCTTAAGAATCACATGCATTTGTTGGATGTAAAATGAACTAGAGTCCAACCCATTAGAAACTAATTACAAGGATTAAATATGCTTTCAATGCATTTATATTAAATATATGAAGAATTATAAAAATATCCATTAATTTATTCCAATTCTTCTACATTTATGAAATTCTGAAACTAGAAATTAATTTTTCTGCTCCAAACTACACCCTAAAATTTTAACAACCCCCTTCCTCACTATAAGGTGCCTCTCAACGAGGATGTTTGGCAGGGGCTTTTGAAGAAGGCGGTGAAGCAAGCCTCTTCTTATAAGCCTTTTGCGGGCATAACAAAGAATCTCTCAATATGAGGCTTCAATAGTAGTTTATCAATCCCCAAGGCACCTTCCTTGGTCTTGTTATCATGCTCTTATGCCCAAGACAGAACTGCATCAACAGATTCTAATTTATGACTAGTAAGGTCAATTGATATATCTTTATCGTAAGGGATTTTCCCCCAAATGGCTTGGACAGGAAAATCTCTAATAAGGTCCTCAAAAGTAGAAAATTCCCAACCATTCCCAGCTAGAAAGAAAATTTTCTTATTCAAAGACTTAGCATTAGAATAGCGAGACTCGAAAGCTACCAATCTCTGGCCATTTGTTCGCACCCAAAAACTACAGATATTACCTGGCAAGCGGGTCATACCGTAGAAGGAAAAGAACTCACGAATTGTCAAATCAAGATACCTTTCCCCCAAAGGCTCCAACGCCATGCGAAACATCACACAGGAGCATAGCAGTGCACGCCAACCGTGCGGGGACATTTGGGTGGGGGCAATCTAAAGGAAATTAAGAACATCGTGTACTGGGCAACAAAATGGGAGTCGTAGCCCACTGGACAAGGCACTGGCAGTAAGGGCCACATGCCCAAAAAAGCCTTCTTCATCCACTATACCTTCATCCGCAGAAGGAATCACAAGCTCTGCTGACCCAGGAACCCTGCAACTCATATGCAACTTAGTTAACTCCTTCTTGGAAATGGTCGAGTGCCAAGAGTAACCTTCGAAGGAAAGGGCTACCTGTCTCTCAGAAACCTCAACTTTTGTAGGAGTAGAAACCCTAGGAGAGGTTTCTACCGTTGAACGACTGGATGAAGTGCTGCGGTGAGCCATTTGGTAAGGAAATGCAGGTATTAGCGAGAAAAGGAAACAAGGAAAGAAGGAAGAGCAGAATCCAAAGAAGAAAGAAGTAAGAACATTTCAATGGTAGCAAACCAGAAAAGGGGAAAAAGCAACAAGTAAAGGGAGTAATAATGAGATTCTAAAATGGGCTCAAGAAGCTGAGAGGTTGCCTGATGGTTAGCATTCTTCAAAAACCAAAAAGAACAAAGGTAGGAACGATTGTGAGCACATGTCATAATCCTATAAACACAGGGACTTTGCTTTCAAATTGTTTAAAAAAAATATATCCAATAGAAAGTCTGCGAAGGCTAGCGTGGTAGGTTTCAATCATCACCTATCTGGGACTAGCGGGGTAGGGCCAGTTATGAATTAATTTCCCACATGTTTCTACGAAGAAAATTAGTAGGGTAATTGGAGACGACCTTTTAGTGCTTGTGGACCTAATTCATTTATAAGCCTGTTGAGCCCATGAGCCCAACAACCCAAGACGAACCATATATAGGCTGTCGAACAGATAATGACCAAGTAGTCTGCAGATAGCAACACCGGTATAATATGAAGGGATCACTCCAATTAATAAGGGAAATCGTGGATGTATATCTTCGAGGAATGGTTATCTGTTGTTCCTACACCTTTATAAATAGCCTGCAGGTGGTAACTAAAACTTAACTTGATTGACTGCAGCTTTTACATACACGTACTCTCATAGTATTCTAACTTTGGCATCGAATGTCCCCAAGGCAACCAGTGTCACTCCTTTGTTCGTGGCAGGTCATCCATGTGGTTGGCGGTGTGAAATACGTCCTTAACAATATATATGTATGTATATATATATACATGAATATAAAGTAGCAAAACCTAATTGGGATAAAATCCAAGGACCAAAAATATAGAACTGAAAAATTAGAAAACAGATCACGAGTTAATTAAAGACTATTGGGAGACGATTGGTGGCCAACGGTGCGAGGGATGAATCCTAGAAAACCAGCTCTGGCCATAAAAACTATTTCTTTTCATTAATTTAGTAGGTCAGTTATTTATAAATATGTTTTACTAAAGGGAATTAGTCAAGTTTTTTTTAAATACATTTCTATAAGTTTTAATTTTTCAAAATTTGAATCATACTTTTATTTCTTTTCTGCTCAAGCTTACAGACTTATTTAATGGAAGGTTATAAATGACAGATAATTAAATTTAGGGAGCAAATTGTACCATGGTTACATTCAGGGCCAAACCAACAGTACTAGGGTGATAGTTTGAGGGGTCAAACTATAATTATGAATGCTTATTTCTTTATGGGTAATGCTATATACAGTCATGGAGTGATCAAACACCGCACAATTGTTTTAAAAAAAAGTTGAGTTTACTATTAAAAAATCATGCAAATCCAGTATTTACTCATTTTTTTCAAAGGAATTGAGCAACGCTTGTGCACTCTATGATTGCAAATTTAATTTTTTGTGCATTAGTCAATTTTTTTTTTCAAGTTCCCTTTCAAAATTAATTATAAAAAAAATATTATATACTATCAACTTTCTACATGCCACTTTTTAAAACTAAACATGTTTTTTGAGAGCCGAATTAATCCATAAAACACATGATGATCATCACCCAGTTAGGGGTTCAACGAACGTTGAGTCTTTAGCCTCTGAACCTTTGATCGGTGCAAAAAAACTGCAAGTGCACAGTATCGTAGTTTTATAATAAAGTGATAAGAAGAGAATCATCCTCAGGGATTGGTACCTTACTATTGCCAAATACCAAAATTATATTAATCTCGATTTTATCTAGAGGAATCACTAAGATTTTTGTAGTTGCCAATTAAACTAAGATCAACTCAAAGAGTAATAAGCAAATGAAATAAAACTGACATTCGAAGATCAAATTTATGGGAAAGAAAACTTCTAGGAAATCGAATTCACCTATTTCTTCACTATGCTTTTCTCATCCAGCTAATTTAATTTAATTCTTTTCGTCTATTAGCAAATCTCTAATTCATCCAAAAGCCTCTTTCGATAGTCAATTGGAAATGACTCTTGTTTATCAATTCACACAAGAATATGCAAATTAAACAATCAAGAAAGCAATAAGATCAATGATTTAATTACTACATAGGTTCATACAAGTCTTTCGATCTCTATATTTACCTATGCTGAAATATTCAAGATCTACCCTATGATTCCCTCTTTCGATAGCAAATCACAAGATTAAATATCATCTAATCAATGACCAGTTAATTAGAAGCAATAAACTCAGAATAAATCAGATAAACAAAGAGAGAATTGCCTTAAATTAGCATAGACAATCAAGCATAGTTCGGAAATAGGTTACATCGTTTTTCTAGAATAAATAAAATTTAGCTCATGCTAGTAACGGAATTCAACATAAACGAATTCACCATAATTGTTCTGAGAATATTGGAAGAAAATAAACGCTGAAAAATACTCCTCGTGACCGCAACTCGTCTTCAAAAACTCAAGGAAATGATTCAATGCTTTTCTCCCGTCTGTGCTCATGTATGATTCCAACGTACGTGCAAAATATGGAATTCCCTCTCCAAAACAGATGAATTGAATCCTTCTAGCTGTGTTTTCTGTCCCAAAAAGTGTTCTCTAGTTAACAACCACGGCCATAGAGTGAAAAATTCCTTTTATATGGTGTGACGGTGAAAAACCCTAAATCTGTCAAATTACGATGTTCGAGCGATATGAAATTGTGACGGCCAAAAGCCTCCGCTCGAGCGATCTTGTAAAATCTGCAATACGAAATTTTGCAAGTCATCAAATACCCCCAAACTTACAACTTTGTTTGTCCTCAAACAAAAAGAAAAGCAAATGATAGTTTAGGCAATATCAATTCAACCCCAAAGAGAAGTATCATCACTCACCAAGCTTTTATGAATTTAGATTTCATCACTAGTATCTTACTCTTTTAACATCAAAGATAGCAAGAAAATCAATCAAAAATTTTGCAATTTGTCAAGCAAGAGTTAGGCGTTTACTTTAACCTAAAGTTAAGACCTTGAGTGTGTGTGTGCTATAGTCAATTTAACTTCAAACCACCTGCAAACTCAGATAAAAGTAGAACAACCAAAATCAGAAGAATTCTCTTAAAACTTAACCCCATAAGTCCAATTTTCAGAAATCCTCTCCACTAATGTAGTCAACACCAAAATCAGAGATCAAAATGTCTTTAATGAGGTTGTAATGATAGGCCACAGGGTGAGAGTTAAGAAAGAATTGGATATTGAAAATCAAAGCAAACTGGGGAAATACTTAGTGAAAAGAACACTAAAAGAGATACCCACATGATTCGAATCATAGCTCTTTCTTGGCAATATGCTCATACTTGTGGCATTATTATTGCTGTAATCACTGATGCAATACCAACAATTCCCTTAACAAAATATGAGGTAATTCACACTCCGCTTAGCGACTTCTTTTTCTTTTTCTTTTTTTTTTTTTTGTTTTTTTGTTTTTTGTTTTTTTTTTTTCAGTCACTTCCTTTCTTCTTCTTCTTCTTCTTTGATCAAACAGAGCAAACATAATACGGTTCATCATGAAAGCAATTTTCTCTTTTAAATGTACTCTCCACCAAAGTATTTTCTCAAACTATCAAAGGTAGATTCATTGTTTTTCAGACTTAGAGCGGGCATGGTTTATGTAATTCAAAGAACAAATAAAGACTTATGTAGACTCACGGGGGTTGACTATGGAAACATACCATGTAATGATGGCATGATATTAAGGATGGCTGGGAAAGTTTTTTGGTTATGCCAAAGAAATGCCTAGATCATTTCTCTAATATTTGGTCTCAACTAGGATTTCGCCTCAAGGACTCATCAACGGATTCTAGAGCAAAGCAAAATCGAACTTCCCTCTTTCAATTAATTCAACTTCTTCTCTTCATAAGCAAAATGGAATAAGAGAAAAACGACTATGTGCTCAATTATGTTCAAGGTCAAAGATTTAAACCAAAGTACCCACAAAACTCCACTTGACATGAAAGAAATTTTTGAAAATTTTTCTCAAAACCATCTTCAATCACAAATTTCAGAGTCATAGAGAATTCAATCTTACTCCAATGCATGCTTGGTAAGAGAATCAAACAACCCATCAACAACCCAAGACTTAGAAAATAAGAGGATCAAATGACTATAGGAGTTTACACCCCCAAACTTAAACTAAACAATTTCCTCATTGTAATGCAAAAGTAAAAAGATTGAAGAAATAAAAAGAACTTCCCTAGTTGCATGATGAACCTTCCGAGGTTTAAAATTTTTCAGCTCTTTATTCATGCTAAATAAACCTGCATCAAAAACCAATTTATTAAAACTTAATAAATAAAGATAATAAAATAAATGAAAGAAATATCTATGGGTTGCCTCCCATAAGCGCTTGTTTTAAAGTCTACAACCAGACTTTTCAATCATCATCATTTAGGATCTCCAAGAGGAATAAATGCATAGTTCCTCTCCATTTGTTCTCCATAGTAGTGCTTCAATCTCTGACCATTAACTCTGAAAATATTCCCTGTCTTGTCCTTCAAATCTACTGCTCCGAAAGAGAAAACTTCATGAATTGTATAAGGACCTGTCCATCTTGATTTCAACTTTCCTGGAAAGAGTTTGAGTCGTGAATTGAAGAGTAAAACTTGTTGTCCTGGAGCAAACTCTCGCCTAAGAATCTCTATGTCATGCCACTTCTTCGTCCTTTCTTTATAGATCTTTGCATTTTCATATGCATCATTCCGGAACTCTTCCATCTCATTCAATTGAAGAAGTCGCTTTTCACCTGCTGCCTTCAGATCAAAGTTAAACCTTTTTACAGCCCAATAAGCTCTATGCTCCAATTCCACAGGAAGATGACATGCCTTTCCAAACACTAATCGGTATGGAGACATCCCGATAGGTGTTTTAAAGGCTGTACGGTATGCCCACAAAGCATTATCAAGCTTCTTCGCCCAATCCTTTCTATTGGTTTTGACCGTCTTTTCAAGGATGTTCTTGATTTCTCTATTTGAAATTTCAGCTTGACCATTAGTTTGAGGATGGTAAGCAAGTGCTATCTTGTGCTTTACACCATATTTAGAAAGAATATTTTCAAACAACTTGTTGCAAAAGTGAGTCCCTTCATCACTAATAATAGCTCGCGGAGTGCCAAATCTTGTGAATATATTCTTGTGCAGAAATTTGAGCACTACCTTTGCATCATTTGTTATTGTAGCAATTGCTTCCACCCATTTTGACACATAGTCAACTGCTAATAAGATATAAGCAAAACCAAAAGAATGAGGAAAAGGCCCCATAAAATCTATTCCCCAAACATCAAACAACTCAACTTCTAAGATACCTTTTAGTGGTAACTCATGACGCCTTGAAATATTTCCCATACGTTGGCACCGGTCACAAGTTTTCACCAAAGAGTAACTATCACGAAAAATAGAAGGCCAAAAGAACCCACTTTGAAGTACCTTAGCTGCTATACGGGTGGCTACAAAGTGTCCTCCATATGATGATAAATGGCAATGATGGAGAATGTCTTGCATCTCTTTTTCTGGCACACATCTTCTAATGATTTGATTAGGGTATCTTTTGAACAATAAAGGCTCATCCTAAAGATAATAATTCACATCAAGCAAGAACTTCTTACGTTGATGGTAAGTAAGATCAGGTGGTAAAACTTTACAAGCTAGGTAGTTAACAATATCAACATACCACGGAAGATTGATCTCACATGCAAACAACTGCTCATTAGGGAATACCTTTTGGACCACTGAATCTGTTTTTTCTTCCTCTTGCTCTAACTGAGAGAGATGGTCAGACACTAAATTTTCACTTCCTTTCTTGTCTCGAATCTCCAAATCAAATTCTTGAAGAAGTACGATGCAACGAATTAGCCTAAGCTTAGCATCCTTCTTGCCAAACAAATAGCGAAGTGCTGCATGATCAGTGAACACTATCACCTTTGTACCAATGAGGTAGGACCGAAATTTGTCACAAGCAAACACCACAGCAAGCATCTCCTTCTCAGTTGTCGTATAATTCAATTGAGCTTCATTCAATGTCCGGCTTCCATAATAGATGGCTCTAAACAGCTTGTCTCGCCTTTGCCCCAACACTGCTCCAATTGCAAAGTCACTTGCATCGCACATAACTTCAAAAGGTTGACTCCAATCAGGCACAATCACAATTGGTGCTGAAATTAGTTTCTTCTTGAGTGCATTAAAGGCCTGCAAACAAACAACATCAGAGTCAAATGCAGAATTTTTCTCAAGAAGATTACATAAAGGTTTAGAGAGTTTAGAAAAATCCTTGATAAATCTTCTATAAAATCCTACATGTCCCAGAAAACTTCTGATTCCCTTCACATTCTTTGGAGGTGGTAGTTTCTCTATGGTTGAAATTTTGGCTCGATCCACCTCAATTCCTTTAGATGACACTCTATGGCCAAGCACGATCCCTTCTTGAACTATGAAATGACACTTCTCCCAGTTCAGGACTAGATTCTTATCTTTACATATCTGCAAAACAAGAGCTAAGTTATGCAAACAATGATCAAAAGATGTATCAAAAACTAAAAAATCATCCATGAAAACTTCCATTATATCTTCCACCATATCAGAAAAGATAGCCATCATGCAACGTTGAAATGTCGCAGGGGCACTGCACAATCCAAAGGGCATCCTCCTAAAAGCAAATGTTCCATAGGGGCATGTGAATGTAGTTTTCTCTTGATCTTCGGGAGCTATAGCAATCTGATTATACCCCGAATAACCATCCAAAAAATAATAGTAGGAGTACCCAGCCAATTGATCCAACATTTGATCAATGAATGGAAGTGAAAAATGATCCTTCCTTGTTGCTTTATTTAACTTGCGGTAATCCATGCATACACGTCATCCCGTGACCGTTCTTGTAGGAATGAACTCATTATTATCATTTTTCACCACCGTCATTCCACCCTTCTTTGGTACAACTTGCACTGGACTTACCCATGAGCTATCTGAAATAGCATAAATTGTGACGCCCCCAAATTCCGTTTGGGATCAGACGGACATTTGAAGCGTCGAGACATGCAACACAAGGTTACCTGCCCCCGTTCATGACATATAAGATGCAATGTTCCTAACATGCATCTAACATTATGCAATATTCGCAGCGGATAATTTTTTTCTTTAGCAATACTATGCACCAAATTGAAAATATCACAAATGCTTAAAACATACTTCATACATAAAGACCCATTGAATAGATCACAACACTAGTCCAAAATAGTTATGATCCAAAAAGTACTAAAGATGCAACTCTATTGTACAAGTAGTAATTTACGTTAACTACTATATTAACATTGACGTCGTACCGTCGCTTAGTCAACTGTGTCTAGTTGATCAGCTTCTGATTCTCCTTCAGGTCCTATAACAAGATCTACCATTCGGGGGGAATGGTAGTTGGGACTACCAAAGTGAGATTTAATTACAAATCTCAGTAAGTTAACAAAAAACTTCCACACAAGCTAATGATGCATGGATGACAGTAAAAGCATAAATGCATAATCAAATTCATAAGTAATTAAAGCATAACTTGGCGTACAATATAGCATAATTGACATAACTTAAATTGAAACATGAACTGAACTTGACTTGACATGAACTTGATCTGAAACTTGACTTAACATGAAAAATACATACTCCACAGTTGTTGTGGCCCCATGTATTCTACGTGTAAATACATACTCCACAGTTGTTGTGACCCTATGTATTCTACACAAACTTGACTTAACATGAAAAATACATACTCCACAGTTGTTGTGGCCCCATGTATTCTACACAAACTTGACTTAACATGAAAAATACATACTCTACAGTTGTTGTGGCCCCATGTATTCTACGTGTAAATACATACTCCACAATTGTTGTGGCCCCATGTATTCTACACAAACTTGACTTAACATGAAAAATACATATTCCACAGTTGTTGTGGCCCCATGTATTCTACGTGTCACAATTGTTGTGTCTCACGTAGTGTATGCATCACAATTGTTGTGACCCCATACATAAGTAATCAAGATGAAACGTGACTGGAATACGAAAAGACTGAAGCCCTGACGTAACATAACGTGACTTGAACATAACTTGAAATACATGACCAACTTGAGATAGAAACATTTCGTAACATGGCATAACATATAATAGACAACATATTTAACATGACATACTTGTAATGTACAGTAATACATGACAGAATATATTATGTAATAGATAAAAATTGATGATAGAATAAATTCTGTATAATAGACAATTACGTGATAACTTGGCATGGCATGACATATATGATAACATACATATATACGATGTAGTTCCTTTACTTAGCACACATACACAGTAGACTGCTAGTAAGTTAAAAGCTAACTTACCTCGATCTCCGCGTTTCTTATAAAACTTCAAGTGCGATCACGAGGAACTGTAATTAGTGATTCTAAAAGTTAGAACTAAATCACTAATAATTTGAAATATGAAAAATACTAACTTAAAGAGTAAAATTTTCATTTTACTCTCTACATGTGAGAAAATGACCGTTTTACCCATAACTTAAGGATTTTGCATACTAACTCCAAAAGTTTCCAAAATTTACATTTCTCATGTAAATTTTGTCCTAAACTTAAATATCAACTCAGAAAAATTTAAAACAAAACACAACTATGAAGAACACACTATGGCCGAAACATCCATAGGCCATTTCCCTTGATTTTTGTTGCAATTCCTTCCAATTTCAAAACCCATGCTTAAACTAAAATTTTGCAACAAACATCTTCCAATCCTAAGTTCAAAACCATACTTAAAACATCCATTTAGAAAAAGCTAATAATTAACACCAAACTTTTTTGTAAAAAGATCCAAGCACTTGAATCACAAGTTTTAACTTTAGATCAAAACATCTCCAAGAATTTCAAAAATCAAATCTTACTTCTAACATATTCATAATATCATCCTAACATCAACCATGCTTTAAATCATCAAACTAAAGTCACCCAAATCACAAAATAACATTTGGAGTTTTTGGTTTTACACTTCGTCCAAAAACAGAAACTTTTTCCTCAACTAGTTTTGATAAATCTCTTGATCTATGACTTATAAATATATGATCTTCAAACCAAACCATCACATGGTTTAAAAAGATGTCCTAAAACATATATAAGCTTCTCATTCAAGATCACATGGTTAGAAATTAACCAAAACATAAATTTAGCCAAGAATATCCACACTTTGGCTTATTTGAATATCTCTTTGCATAAAATTTCATATCTTTGAAACTAACATCAAATATCTTCAAAATAATAATATAACATGTATATAAGATACTTAGGATCTTCCAATAAAATTATTAAAGTCATTAGAATAGGTTTAGACTACCAAAGAGTTAAACTTTCTCAAAACAGAAACTGTTTTTCTTCTTCCAGTTTCTAAGTTTCTAAATCTAAGAAAATCTTTCATCAAAACCTTTAATCATGCAAAACTCCTCAACCAATAGTCACATATACATGTTAACAATACTCCATAAAAATTTCGGACCAATATCTATCCATTAGCTTGGTCAAAAACTCCAAACTATAACATATTCTCCAGTTTATTTCCCAGAATGACCTTTCTATAGTTTACACAATATTTGACTGACCAAATGATCTTCAAATGGGGTGAATAAGATATCCATGTAAACTAGACTCAAAAAGGAACAACTTATATGAAGGAGACTTTATGATAAAACACTTACAAAAGCTTCGAAATGGGTGTG